>NC_142606.1:47782672-48015593 GCF_041222555.1 Hakea prostrata | reverse complement strand
ATATAATCTTTTTCTTTAGCTTCCCAGCTCTGGATATTTAGTTAACATTATTTGGAAGTCAAGAAGCTAATTTTGTGATGCATGAGATATAAGGTTCCAGATTAACCTAAAAGGAAATAAATTGGATATTACATAGATTCCTGAAAACAAGTGTGTCGAGTGCTTCATGAACTCTTTTATGAGGACAAATGAATTCTGTTTTATTCCTGATTCTCTTCTAATATTATTCTTCTATTTCATCCTAGTTCTTAGACATTAGAGGCTTACTGCTAGCAACATTTCTTTTGCTAGCACATTGTATCCATTAACATTCAGATTCCATCAAATTTATCACAGTGGGCACATCTTTGGTTTGTTAGCTTGGAAACATCTAATAGATGATCCATTGCTTTGTTAGGTGGCATACTACTTTGTGGCCCACCTGGAGTGGGGAAGACTTTATTGGCAAAAGCTGTAGCTGGTGAGGCAGGTGTGAACTTCTTCTCGATTTCTGCTTCTCAGTTTGTGGAAATATATGTTGGCGTGGGTGCTTCTCGTGTCCGATCACTTTACCAAGAAGCCAGGGAGAATGTAAGCACTTTTGCAACCTGTCGTTATTCTTTGTTTATTTAGTTTGGGCCTGCTCTTTTTGTGTCACACTTTCACCTGGGCTCTGGCTTGGTGGTGCATTCTGCTGATTTAATACCCAGTATCCATCCACACCATGGAATTGCTTTGCAACATCAGCAATGGACATGCTTGTGTTTCTCCATCATTTTTCCTATATTTTGTTCTCCTTTTCAGTGAATAAATAAAAGACATGATGCTGGCGTGCAACAGGTTTAGTATGGGTCTTTTGATCCCTTGCCTGCATAAATCTTTGTTCCAAAAAAGCCTAGTTCTTTTCCGTCTCAATGATTTTTCCTGTTACTGCATATGGTACGTTGCTTTCTCTTGTTTTGGATATGCTCTTATTGGAGATTCACACTCACATAGAAACAATTTTCCCTACCTTAATTCTGTAGGCACCCTCTGTGGTTTTTATTGATGAGCTAGATGCTGTTGGAAGGGAGCGTGGTCTTATTAAAGGTTCTGGGGGACAAGAACGTGATGCTACTCTCAATCAGGTTAGCAGAGGAAATTCAATATCTATGTGAATTATTATGACTTGCTTTTAGTTGTGCACATCTAATACATACTGGTGTTTCCTTGACTTTTTCAATAAATTATAAGCTCCTTGTATGCTTGGATGGGTTTGAAGGAAGAGGGGAGGTGATAACCATCGCTGCCACGAATAGACCAGATATCTTGGATGCAGCACTTGTGAGACCCGGACGGTTTGATAGAAAAATTCATATCCCTAAACCTGGCCTTATTGGCCGAATTGAGATTCTGCAGGTAGACTTTTTACAGGCACATGGATTACATTTTACTTTCCTGTCACATCTATTAGTCATCTACAGGGGATTTATATCTAGATCTCTTGGTAGTTAGTATGTAACTTATGATTTTTCCTATATTAACAGGTCCATGCTCGTAAGAAGCCTATGGCTGAGGATGTGGATTACATGGCTGTAGCTAGTATCACAGAAGGAATGGTTGGTGCAGAGCTAGCCAACATAGTTGAGATTGCTGCCATTAATATGATGCGTGATGGAAGGTCTGAGGTGCGACTTCTGAACTTGGTACTTCTATGATATAAATTCACTTGGTTTAGTAAAGGACTGGCAGAGGTTTCTTCCTAACTTTCACAGATTACAACCGATGACTTGTTACAAGCTGCTCAAATAGAAGAAAGAGGATTGCTTGATAGGAAGGAGAGAAGCCCAGAAATGTGGAAGCAACTAGCTCTTAATGAAGTGGCTATGGCTGTTGTAGCTGTCAACTTTCCTGATCTTAAGAATATTGAGTTTGTATTGTTCTGCACTCAACTCTATTTATTCATATATTTACTCACATGTCTGTTGTCTTCCTCCAAGTTTGTAAAGGTTTCTGATACTAATATAATATGCTATTGCAAAGAGATGGCCATTAAGCAGCTAACAATGTCAATGTGATGGACAAATATGAAAAACTTCCATTATGTAAATATAATTATGTTCACAAAAAAATATTAATTATAATCATCATGCTTCTTCCTTTGCCTTTTTTTCTTATGCTTGAGACTTTGGATTGGATTTGAGGGTTTAATTCTGAGAAGAAACGAGGGCAAACCTGGTGCCAAAGGCTTCTGAACAAGCAGAGTCCAACAATTTTTGTTGGGAGGCTGTTTCAATGCCTTGACCTTGGGGTTTCAACTGTTGCAGCAAGACCTGCCCCTAAGAAGAAACTAGTTTTACTAGATAATTTATAAGATGATCTTCAGAAAATAACTTTAAGTTAACTAGTTTCTGTTTTTCCAACTTTCATCCTGATAAATTTCTGAGAAGAATAGGGAGGGGAAAAAAGGCTAAAGGTGGGTTGCTCTTGACAGAATGAGACGTGTGAAAACTGGCTTGTTATCTATATGTTGATGGCGGGAGTTGCCAGGAAATCATTGCAGCTAGGACGTGGAGAGTCTGAAAGAAGATTCCTTCATGATTGAAAAATTGCATGAGCCTTTCATGTCACACGGCTCCTAAGCATTATGAGGAAAGAGAAGGGTTCTTTTTTTCCCCCTTTTCTAGTTACCTTCCTTGCAGTGTGTATAACACTGAATCGATCTGATAGAGAAGGTTTAATTGCTATTGATGAGCAACAAGTGATTGAGCAAAATGACACCATGATAGCAGTGGGATATTGGTATAGCACCTCATCTGATGCATGGATGGGCATTCCACTCTGCTATTTTCTAGTGTGGCAATTATGGAAGATGTGAATGTGTTGACTAACTTATTGTTTCTGTGAACAAATTTTGGACTACTACTAATTGCTGTTATATTAAAGATCAGAGTGACTGTTTTCTCAGTTATGGGGCTTTTAGGAGGAGTTATTGCAAATAGAGTTGAAGGTTATAGATGAATCTTGATGAGAGTGGATGCTCGGGACTATGCTCTGTTAGTTTTTCTTTTTTGAAGATACAGCTGAGAAAAATTTGCCTTTTGATTTAGAGCGCCCCCCCCCCCCCCACCCAAAAAAAATCTGGTTCCATTTAGGTTCAATGGTAAAAGGTGCATTTTTATATAATTTTCTTACCAAGTGTCTGTTTGTTGTGTTTTAAGGATGCTGAATTGGTTTACTTGTCTATTCACTGCCTCTGCTTTGGAGGTTTCAGTCTGGTGTTGTTAAGAGGCCACATTTTAACTAGACAATGCCAGATGTAATGTAGTCAAGGTTCAGCTGAGAACCATTCTAGATTCTACAGTAGGATCGATGCAGCAGAACATCAGTTATAGGCTAATAGCAACAAACTCAACTGGGAGATTTAAGCATTCGAACCAAACAGTCTGTAGAATTTTACCAAACTCTGATCGAATCTAGCTGGTTTGGGAGAAACTTTGCTGATTTTTTTTAATCTAACTATGGTAGTTTCATCAAGAGACATGGAAAAAAAAAAAAATTCCCAGTTAGTAACTCAGGTGTTCCAGGACAAATTAGCCACTGGGATGCAGCTGAAATTGGATTCAGTACAAGATTGATGCTGGTAGGCCACGCTGATAAGTGAAGTTCTGTTGGGTAGAATTGAAGCTTTGAAGATGGAATGAAACTAGGATGTTTAGTTTTATGGAAGAAATCAAACAATGGAATGGGTGGAAGGGTAGATCACATGGACGGAATGGATTTTGGAACGATATGGCTCAAAACGCAGAAGGCCTGCAGTTGTAGCAGAGAAACAAAGCCTCATGATGGCAACATGGCTATCTGAATGGAACAAGGCAAAGGCAGCAGCTCTGATTAAGGAGGGGATTTACAGCAGTGTTAGATGCCTTCTCTCAGTGGTTGCAGCAGCTTCAATAATCCTTTTTTTCAAGGTCAATACTTACCCAATACCCTCTTCCAAACAAATGAGGAGAAAGGGCAGTAAAAGAATGCTTTTCTCCACTATGTTCTAATATAAAGCACACTAGCACAAGCCAGGAGCCCATAATTTGATGGTATATTAAGGACTGAGTTAATACGTGAGGGTTTTTCAAGCAATGAAGCTGTGACCTTTAATCTAAACAATCCTATGCCAAGGAATTAAAGATTCTCAAGATTTGACATGGTTCTGGCCAGAGAAGGAATTGATATGGTGTTGGAGGGAGCCACTACTAAAACTTCTTATGGATCTCTTCCTGACTGGGACTAGTGGTGCTGGTGCTGGGGACATGGAAGTAGTGGTGGTGGTGGTGGTGGTAGGATCATTAGGAGAAGGGTAGAGTGTTTTTCTTTTCTTTCTTTGATATGAAAATTCTACTTTGCCTATCAAATTAACCATGTCCTCATTAGGGAGCATGTGTGAAATCAAATGAAGTAGGAATTCTGAAACTGTTCCTCAGCTATTTCAGAATTTCTGTCGCTGAAACAAGGTCCAAAAAGAAAACATAATAATATTCAAAATATTATTAACTCTCTGAAATTGAAACAGAAATCATATCAAGACAGTGCTATGCTTCAGCAGTACTTGGATTGAATCCTTTTCCCCTTGAGGGACCCAGAAAATCTTTTAAAGTGCAACGGCATGGAAGACAAGTATGGCTGTGACACCGGTCACATAGAACACTGTTTTTGTTCTTATTTTTTTTTTTCGTCCTTCCATATTTCAATCTACATCATACCGAGAAAGACCAAAGTAGTGCCAATTAAACCGATGTTGTCCCACTTAGTCACAATTTTCCAGATCAATTTGATGATCCCACATTGTTCTTTGATCTTCCTCCTCAATCCGAGGGTCCTTCATCCTTGGCAGACAAACAACAGACTAACTAATTGTGTGAAGGAATCTGGAGATATCAGCCCCTATTCCTAAGAAATGCAAGCACAATAGATTCAGCCTTGATGGAAGACTGGAGCAGCCTAAAGACACCATTCCCTCCAATATATATGTGGTAGGATTGGAGGCCTGCGATTTTAAGCTAGACTACATCATGTATTAACTTGGCCACATATTTTGGGGATTATTGATGTAACCCGGAAATTTAGGGTCAGATTTTCAGGATCTTCTGAAATAGTTCCAGCACCAGATTAGGGTTTCAGCTAGGGTTTGGGATGGTTTTAGGGCTGCTGATTCTGCAGATCTGAACTACTGTTTCTGTTAAACTAGCAGTTTAGAAGCTGTTTAGAAAGGGGGGGGGGCTGGGGTTTGAAGGTTTGGGGTTTTAGGAATCCAGAAAATTCTGCAACTTCTCTTGAAGAAGATGAAGTGCAGAAAATTTCAGGCTAAGGAAAAGTAGGTTGGAGGAGGCAATTGGCTTAGGGTTTCTATTCTAGGGTTAGGTGTGACTCTAGGAAAGGAGTTTTGGGGTCTAGAGGGATTGAGGAGGTAGGGTTTATGAATATGGATGGCTGCTGCTATTGCAGAAACAGGGAGGAAAAGGGGGAGGGCTTACAGATGTTAGGGAATTGGGTAGAAGCTGCTAGGCCAGTGGGGGTAGGGAAGGGGTGATTTGCGATGGGGGTGGGGGTGTTTACAAGGTCTGAAACTGGGGGAAGGGTGGGAAGGCTGCAGACAGAGCTGGAGAAGATTAGGGTTAGGGGGGATTGGATCTCTTGCTTACTTGTGATTGCAGACTTGCTGAGAATTCTGTGCTGAATGCTTGAATCAATTAGTGAAGCTTAAAGGTAGAAGAATAGTTCTCAATACCCAGCTGCAGGCTATCCCTTAGGATCCCACAATTTCTGAATTCTTAAAACTTAACTTTATTCAATATTCCAGATTAACAATTTCAAGAAAGACTCAGGTTATTTATAGTCCACTCAAACCCAACTAAACTCAAAGATTCTTTCCTAATTTAAAACAAACTCACAATATAACTTCCAAAAGGAAATAACTCTTCCTAATTTAAGGCACCTCAAAAGAGGACTCCTTAATGGGAAATATCTCGACTCTTAAGCAATCTGACACATACTATATTTGGACTCTAAAGCCAACTCAAACTCCTTAAGATAAGGTTTTCTTGAAATTAGGAATCTTATCCTAACCTACTAACAACTCTAATTAATAATTAATTACCAATAAGAACTCAACCTTTAAGACTCTAAATTGGGAAATAAAGCTTACTTAACTAATTAGACTGGACTTGGTCACCATTAATACTCGATCTAGGGGTAAGAAATGACGACTCTACGCCTAGGATGGATTCGACTCCTCTTAGTTGGGCCTTGGGTCACGGGTGGGCTTGGGCCCTAATTGGGGGCTGGCTAGGGCTGGATACATCAGCTCTCCCCTTCTTGAATTCATTCATCCTTGATGAATAGTGGTCTTGTGCTGACCCTATCTTCATGTGCTTTGCTTGCCCTAGTTCAATGTGCTTGTAGTCCATGCATGGTTCTCCTTGTGCTGTCTTTAGGGGAATCACTAAGAGAGTATGTTTGGGGCTTCTCTGATTGGTGCGGAGAGCTAGCTTGTGTGCTTCTTCACTGAGGTTGTGAGGCAGGAGTGTGATCTTCTCACTTGTGCTTGAAAGTGCAAGTGTTCACTCTGCTGGAGTTGGCCACATCATTATCATAGAGCCAAGGTCTGCCGAAGATAATGTCTGAAAATTTCACAAGGACAATATCACACCATATTTATTCAGCATGGGAATGGAGGTTTAGTGGCACTAGGCATCTGTTGTGAACTTTCACCTTGGATTTGTTTAGGAAGACTACTTTATATGGCTCTGGGTGCTTTAAGTCTTTAGTCCAACCTTCTTAACAAAGTCTTGTAAGATAGCATTAACACTGCTACCATTATCAACAATGGCTTGTGCTTTGATAGTACAATCCCTAATCTTAGTGTAAAAGATACTACTCCTCTTCCAGTCTTTTGGCTCAGTTTCTGCTGGTAAGATCTTGGCCAACACATTAAGGTGATGTGTCCCTGTCTTCTCTTCAGTGCATGGCGTGTCTAAGCCTTCTTCCAATGGAGCATACACCTCTTCCTCTTCCTGCTCTTGGGGGTTAGAATCAAACACAGCAATTCCCTTTTTCTGAGGGCAGTCTCTGGCGTGATGACCTTTCTCATAGCTAAAAACATCTCCAAAGGTTAATGGTATTGGGAGCACTCCTGACATCCGTCCTAGGTGGTGGTGCATTAGGGCTGGTGGTGGATGTTTGGGGAGGGTAAGGTAGGGTCTTTTTTGACATCCTGACTTGCTGGTTTCTTTTGGGGTAGCAAGGCTTCAGCCCTAAGGGCTTTATCAAATAGGTTCCCTAGGTCAATTACATCAGTTACCCCATATGCTAAATGAATCTCAGGTTTGAGTCCCAATTTAAAAGTAGTCATAGACTGTAATGGGCTCTCTATAGTACCAGTTCTGGAGACCAGCTGAATATACTCAGAGGCTGTTAGGTTACCTTGATTTAGAGTGTGGAATTGCTCTTGGAGCCTAGCCTTCTAGTGTCCTAGAACTTGAAGGTATCTATTAGTCAATTCTCTTCTCATCTGGTTCTCTGCCATCTAGGTATAACTCTCTTGATCTAGTACAACACGACTCCCTGGCTACACCAATTAATTTTGTTTTGGCCAGCTGCATCTTCCTTTCTTCTGTTAGGTCATACCAATCAAAGTAGTCATCAAGTGCTGCACTGCAGTCATTGAATACCTATGGATAAAGGGTCCCATTGAAATCCTTCAATTCGAGCTTTACCTTGTGATGATCTACTCCCCTTCTTGGCTCTTGTCCTCCATTGAAGTATGCCCTCGTATAATCTTCAAAGGATTGGTGGGTGGGGTACTGGCTATCTTCTTGGTGGAACTCTGTCTAGTTTATACCTACCTTGGACATACCTTTCATAAAGTGGATTCTCATACCTAGACTAGACTCTCTGGTGTAGCCATTCCTTTCCCTTGATCTCCGAGGATGGTCGTACTCTGGATCATCTCCCCTATACCTTCTTGCACTTCCTTCTTCACCATGTGGAACATATACTTGTGAGTTCAATCTAGGGGGTGGAGGAGGTGGAGTAGGTGCTCAGTCAGCTGTTGTGGATTGCTCAAGGGAAGTGACTCTATTTTTCATTGCTGTGAACTGTGTAAGTAGGTCTTGTTGGGCCTTCAGAATCTGCAGTCTCAATTCTGAATTTTCCATGGAACTTAGGAACTCAAATAACTGCTGGACTGTAGGCTCTGATACCACTGATGTAACCCCGAAAGGGTTGGATTTTCAGGATCTTCTGAGATAGGTCCAGCACCAGATTAAGGTTTTGGTTAGGGTTTAGGATGGTTGTAGGGCTGCTGACTCTGTAGATCTGAACTATTGTTGCTGTTAAACTAGTATTTAGAAGCTGTTTAGAAGAGAAAGGGGCTGAGGTTTGAAGGTTTTAGGGTTTTATGAAATCCAGAAAATTCTGTAACTTCTCTTGAAGAAGTAAGTGCAGAAAATTCCAGGTTAGGGGAAAATAAGTTTGAGGAGACAATTGACTTAGGGTTTCTATTCTAGGGTAAGCTAAGACTCTAGGAACGGAGTTTTGGGGTCTAGAGGGATTGAGGAGGTAGGGTTTTTGAAGATGAATGGCTGCTGCTATCGCAGAAACAAGGAGGAAAAGGAGGAGGGCTTGCGGATGCTAGGGAAGTGGGTAGAAGCTTGCTAGGTCAGTGGGGGAAGGGGAAGGGATGATTTGTGATGGGGGTGGGGGTGGGGGTGTTTACAAGGTCTGAAACTGAGGGGGAAGGGGAAGGGTTGATTTGTGATGGGGTGGGGGTGTTGACAAGCTCTGAAACTGAGGGGGAAGGGATGGGAAGGCTGCAGAAAGAGCTGGAGAAGATTAGGGTTAGGGATGGGATCTCTTGCATACTTGTGATTGCAGACTTGCTGAGAATTCTGTCCTGAATGCTTTGAATCAATGAATGAAGCTTGAAGAATGAAGAATAGTTCTCAATACCCAGCCGCAAGTTGTCCATTAGGATCCCACGACTTCTCAATTCTCAAAATTCAACTTTATTCATTATTCCAGACTGACAATTACAAGAAAGGCTACGAGTATTTATACCCACTCGAACCCAACCAAACTTAAAAGATTCTTTCTTGATTTAAAACAAACTCACAATAAGGCTTCCAAAAGAAAATAACTCTTTCCTAATTTAGGCACCTCAAAAGAGGACTTCTTAATAGGAAATATCTTGACTCTTAAGAAAATTGACACATACCATATTTGGACTCTAAAACTGACTCAAACTCCTTAAAATAAGGTTTCCTTGAAATTAGGAATCTTATCCTAATTGACTGACAACTCTAATTTGTAATCAGTTACCAATAAGAACTTGACCTCTAAGACTCTAAATTAGGAAATAAAACTGACTTAACTAATTAGATTGGAATTGGTCACCATTAATACTCGATCCAGGGGTAGGAAATGACCACTCTACGCCTAGGATGGATTCGGCTCCTCTTAGTTGGGCCTTGGGTCACGGGTCTTGGGCCCTAATTGGGGGCTGGCTAGGGTTGGATTCATCAATTATTCAAGTCTGCCAAGAGGGAAACTGGACTGAAGTCTTAGGCTGATCTGATTGAATTCTCTTCTAGAAATTCAGTTTCTCTTCTGGAAATTCAGTTTCAGGTTTGAATTTTCTACATCTTTTAAACCCAAGAATTGTATCACCCCTATATTTTGAAGCCTTAGTTAATTAATTTATGACTGATTTCTAAGGGGTGGGTTTTGTTTACTTTTTGGTGATTGGATTGTCATATTGGACCCTGTTGTGAGATTAGGTCTTATGGGTAATTGAAGATTTGTTCTTGCATTTCGTGAGTTGTTAGGTAAGAACAACACCAGCATAACACCAGTCCCACATTTGCAAGCTCAAACACATACGCACCCAGCTCTGCATGTGACAACATCTTGTGGTAACACTATCAAGTGGTGTCAAGGGGCACAACCCATTACTCTGAGACAAGGTGGTCATGTATTCCAAAAAATACCAAGTTCCGATTATATTTCAGAAATTTGACCAATGAGCACCAAGTTTTGACCAATTTTAACCAATTCCATCCAACCCAGTTCAATATTTTCAACTAATTCCAACAGGTTTTGACAGTTTTTATATTTTCAACAAGTTTTCATCATCCAATTATATGTTGACTTTTACTGCAAAGAAATTATCTGCTTTTGACCTGGTTCCAACCTAATTTTGTTCCTGGCTGGTTGAAACCTTGGTTGGGACTTAAGGACCTGTTTGATAACCACCCGGTGTTTCTGCTTCAAATAAAACCAGAAACATTTCAAGGTGTTTGTGTTTCAAGAAACACTTTTAAAGTTGTTTGATAGAACATGCTTCTGGAAACATTTCCAGTATTAGTAGACGTTTGATGAAAGTTGCTGCTTGAAAAATTTTCAGTATCAATAGTATCTATTTGTTTCATTTCAAGGAAGCTACCTTTTCCCTCTAAGTCCTCTCCAAACTCTAAGTAACTGCAATAGTACAACAATTAGCTCTCTTTACATAAAATCAGCAATAGTGACATGGGTTTTATGGGGGCAAATCAAAGAGAGACTAATTAAATTGAACTCTAATTTGAATTTATTCTTGAAATGGAGGATTAGCTGCAGAATCCATGGAGGAAATTTGAGAAGGTTGCAGAAATCCAAATTACAGAGCATGAATCTGAAACAAAAGAAAGAGCAATGCAGACTAAACTGAGGTTGAGTTCCATAAATACCTAACAAACTCTCCTACCAGCCTCATTCATAAATGGGCTCCAGTTAGAAATGGCTTAAAGAAATCAAATCTAAAGGAACTGAAGTAAGAACTGCGAATCTTTTATTTCAAAATTATTAAATGAAGCATAAGAGAAAAAGTGGAGACTCACAGCTCGAGTGCATAATATGAGTTGCAGATCTTTAATTTCAAAATATTTAAATAGAGCATGAGGGAGAAAGAGGAAATCACTCTGCTCAAGGGCAGATTTTCTGAAATACTCGTAGATAAATCATATCCCACTGATCAAACTTAGCCGTCATGTTGTATTAGGTGATTTCTGCCAACAGAATGATGATTGCCAACTTGATTCAGTAGATATTGCTGGTGGATGAACTAACAGCTTGAATAAATGATTAGAAGTGTGATGCAAGATTGCCGCTAACAGATAAAAGATGACACCTTTGGGACTTAATAGAGTAAAAAGAAGAATGCAGTGATGTCAGCAATTCCAGCGGCAGCATAGGGCATAGGGTTGCTCCCCCAAACCCTACAACCCCTAATTACTCTAGGGTATTTTGGTTATTTCTGGTAATTTTCGATGAGTCCAAGTTAGGGTTTCATTGGGTCCAACATGTAAGTAGGACCCTAGATCTACTTTTGTTTTTGAGTTTTGAGTCATTATTTGATGAGTTATTAAAGAGTCATTGTTAGTTTAGGATTCCTAGTTTGTGAAGGAGTCCTTTAGTGTTTTTCTACTTCTTGCAAGGATCCCATATCTACTCTTAGAATTCAATTTGGACTCTTCTAGAGTGAGATGTGAAGGTTCCTGGTGTGAGTTCAATTACTAAGAGTCTTAATTAGATTTGGTTTGCAAGTTAGAGTCCTAGTATGCTTTTTTTTGGAGATGGATTCCTATTATATTTTATTTCATGTAGGCTATAAGCAAGCCACTCTAGATTGTAAGGATTCTCACCAATGGTATTTTGTTCATTTTTGGTAATTTTTGATGAGTCTAAGTTTAGGTATCACTGGGTCTAGCATGTTAGTATGACCCTTGATCTACTTTTTGTTTTTGAGTTTGAGTCATTATATGATGAGTTATTAAATAGTCCTTGTTAGGGTTGGATTCCTAGTTTGTGAAAGAATCCTCTAGTGTTGTCCTACTTCTTGCAAGGGTCCCATATCTACTCTTAGAACTCAATTTGGACTCTTCTAGAGTGAGATATGAAGGTTCTTTGTATAAGTTAAATTACTTAGTCTTAATTAGATTTGGTTTGCAAGTTAGAGTCCTAGTATGTTTTCTTTTGGAAGTTGAGCCCTATTATGTTTTCCTTCATGTACGTTATAAATAAGCCACTCTGGGTCATAACAAATTAGTCTTGAGTTAGAGTAAAATCTGAGGTTGGAGGAAGAGTGGAGTGGTGGGTTCCTAGGAGGAATCCCATGCATATGTGTGATCTATTTCTGCAATTCGGCTTCAAGTTTCTCCCTTCTGTAAGCCTTTGGGAGCCATCTAACTCAAGCATTACAGCAGCTCAAGTTTTTCCCTTTCGAGTAAGCCTAAACCAGCCCCTCCCCTCCCCCCTTCCCCATTCCTATCTCCTGTGCAACCCTCCACCTTCCCCTTCTTCCTACGGCACCCTCCCCTCTTGATCCCCTAATTTCCCATCCCATTACCTCCCTTCTCCTTTTAGTAGGATTGCCCCTCACCCCTCACCCCTCACCCCTCACAAAGACCTTCATTATATTACTTCTAAAATCCTGCACTTCATCATCTTTCTTGAATTTTCTGCTACTCATCCATCTTCACTTAAACCATAAAACCTAGTATCACCTAAACCTTCAACCAATCTCTAAACCCTCCTAGGATCAACATCCTCAACATCAACCCTACCTTCGACCTCAATCCAACCCTAGCCAACATCTCTAGATTCCTAATCCGAGTAGGATACTGATTTTGAAACCCCTTAGCCCTTCAGAAATAAATCTGAAATTATGAAATATTAATAGCAGCTCTATTTCTAACCTAGCCTAACCCTTGAAACCCTAGATTCCTTTGAAACCTAACCCTAATTACAATTTTAGATCTGAAACTATAATTACAGCAAGGTTTCAAGCCTTAAACCTACACACTAAAGACCCTAAGCCTGGCCGAATCCTCTATATCTCTAACCTAACCCTTACAAACCCTGTATTCATCTAGAACCTATCTGCTGAAAGGCCATTACAGCCCTAGAAGACTTGATTCTCAGGGAAGAGGATCTTGGAGTTAGCTTGATTCGAGGGCCATATTCAAGCAATTAAACCCTAGAATTTGGTTCATAGCATGCATGTTGGTGCAAATTTGAAGGACGTGCAAGTAAGCATAAAAAACATCTGTTCAAGGCTTGTGGAAAATGGAAACCCTAGGTTTCAAATTGTTGGCTTAATTTCCCCTCAGCTTCCATATACTCTATCCCATAATCTAACACAGAGACAAGTTGGTCAATTAAAGTTGGTAGAATCAGATAGGGTAATTGATCGATTTGTCTCTTTTTGTTGGTGATGATCGGGTTCTTTACTCTTTAGCTCATGTTGGAACTTCTATTAGTGCTCTGCAATGGAAGCCTTGTCCTGTTTTAGAGTTAAATCCAATGTTATGTTTTAAAAGCAAAATGACCAGTGATACCCGTCTTATTGTGTTTCACCTAAAACACCGCAGAACCTTTTTGCTTCAAGAAACATATGAAACAACAAATAGTTGTGTCAAATTTGCTTCTTGAAGGAAAAATAGGCATAAATTTCTGTTTCTGATTAAAAAATAACCTAAAATGGAGCATGTTTATCAAATGGTTTTCCACCAAAATTTTTGTTTTTTGAAGCAAGAAATGCTAGAAACAGCTTCTGGGTGGGTTATCAAATGTTTTGGCTCTACCCATAAAAATCCTGACTTAGTAATACATGTCAATGTTACACCAAAAAAAGGGCTTGTCACCAATTGATTCTTTCCTTCCCAACCAATGAGAGGTGGAGAGGGATGTCTTTGCAAAGCTGAGGTCATCTTTACTTTGTGTTATCTGCTTATGTCATTATTTATTCATCTTTGTGTTCCACAGTAGATTTTTGAGGCTTTTGGCTTCATCATATCTATCACTCTGCAGTTTGATTTCTTGTCAGTATCATTACTCCTCCCAATTTTATGGTTGTTAATTGTTGTACAAGTGCTTAGATGGGATATTTATTGTATTGTGTAGATCACAATTGCACCTAGAGCTGGCAGAGAACTTGGCTATGTTCGAGTTAAAATGGATCACATGAAATTCAAGGAAGGAATGCTTAGGTATGAAACTTTCTGCATGCCATAGTGTTCTTTCATTTTCAAGATGTTTTCTTAACATAGAAACTAAATTGAAAACAGTTTTAATAGTCAAGCAAGCTATTACAGGGAACCTAAACTTAAATAAGATATATGCTTAAGCTTTTGTTGCACCCTATGGTTTGAATTCTTTCTTTTCTTGTGATGTCATGCCTGCACAAGGAAAGCATCTTCATATTATTTTTTGTATGACTTTCAATACAGCCGGCAGTCTCTCTTGGACCATATTACTGTTCAACTGGCTCCACGTGCAGCAGATGAGATCTATTATGGTGTGGATCAGGTAAGCTAATTAGGGTCTTTGTTACTTCAATTGTTTGATAATAAATACAAGGGACATATTTCATGCACAGCTTGGAAAGCCATCATGTGATGGTGGGGGGGGGGTTCAAGGAATAAATTGGAGGGGTGTGTTTAATGGGTTATGTCTTTTTGACTCCATGTGAGAGTGGGACATGACCATGCGTTAAATCTTTGCCCTTAATTGTATCTTTCAATTGTATTTGAAGGGATATCTGGTAGTATATTTGGGCTACAACACAGTGTTTACATAGTTGCTTTAGCAGCATATGGAGTTTCTCTAGCTATTTTTGTACTCTTATTTTCACGTCCTAATAAACATCAGGAATTTTGTTTGTCAAGAATCTGAAGATGAGGTAATCTGTCCCAGTCTTTATAATGCGAGTCTCTTCTATGAATTGCCCCTGTTAGCGATTAGACCTGTGCTACATTCCGAAAGCAAGCTCCTGCTGCTCATTTGAAACACAACTACTGCCAAGGGTATGCTTTTTCGTGAATCATCATTAAAAGATCTGTATGGAGTTTTAATGTGGAAAAAAAAAAGAGAGGAAGAAAAGTGAGGTGAAAGACAGACGGGCGTATCGTTGGTTTTTGTCACACTGTAGCTTAGCTTAGATGTGGCTTCCAAAGGCAAGGGTTCTGCACTTCAGAATTTATTTTGGCTCAAACACTTAGAATTTTGATAACCACTTGTGCTTGTTTCAACGACAACTGTGCCAGAAACTCGTTTGCAAAATAAAAGTAATCGCAAGTGCACGATATTATGTAGCTAACGGGTCGATCTTAGGGAGATATACCACTTTAAAACTTAACATTTTAATGGTAACACCTAACACGAGAGTGCAAGGATTCAATATTTTAACTAATTAATTCAATTAATCAGTAGATCTAAATAAGTGGTCTTAATAGATACATCTAATGTGATCGATCGAGAATAAAAATGAAGCAGATATAAACCTAACCATTCATCATCTAATAAAAAAAAGCATAAATAAATAAAGGCAAGAATAAAAGATGTGAACAATAAAAATAAAAAATAAAAATAAAGAAAAGGGAGTTGATCTGAATGCCAGCTTTAGATTGAGGGACATGAATATAACTAAGATGACTTTGATTTTGGACCCTTTGCTGTAGCTTACAGTCCACTAATCGGGGGAACGGATATTAAAGAAAAAGAAAATGCAAAAAGTAGATAACAAAACAAATAACAAAGCAATAAATAAAAAAGGGAAACCTTAACTAAAGAGTGACACGATTGTAGGCATCTTTGTTCAAGGACCCAAGGGGATAGGGAAACAATAAATAAATACTGAAAAGTAAATCCTAAGTTAAGAATATGGAGAGGTAGACAGAAGTGGGAATGGAGAGAGGAGAGGAGATTACTGACGAAAGCTACTTACTTGCATCCTTGAATAACAAAAATAACCTTGAACGATCGATTCGAATCTCAACCAATCCTAACAACCAGATCTGGAATGATCCAATCTGCAATTGCTAGACCCAGAGAAAAACAAATCCTCTTGGAAATTGAAATTGGAAACTTGAAGCTTGAACTCGAAATTGAAATTGAAATTGCATTTATTGAAAGAAAGAAAATACACTTGCATAAAAGAAACTAAATAACTTGAATAACTATTGCATTATGTAGAAAAATTAAACCTAAACATTGAATATAAAAAAATTAGAACCCCACAGAGCAATCAAAGAACTAGAGAAAACCTGAATAGACTAAAGAGAAAAGAAGTGTAACTTAAGGCTAAGTCTAAGAGGAGAGGGGTATTTATAGGAGTTGATGAAGGGATTAAAAATAAGAAAATAAATAATAAATAACAGTAATAATGATAGTAATAATAGTAATTAACAAAAGAGTGAAATAGCAAAAGAAGGAAGGAAAATAAAACAAATAAAGCAAAGACCTTATGAGAGAGTGAGAGAGAGAGAGAGAGAGAGAGAGAGAGAGAGAGAGAGAGAAGGGGGGGGGGGGAGCTATTAAAGGGGAAAAATATTGAATTAGAAAAATGTGGAGAACAAAGAGGGAGGAAAGAGAGGGAAAAAAGAATATATTTTTAAGAAAAGAAATGTGAGTTAATTAAAGAAAAAAATAAAATAGTAAAGTAAAAGAAATAGAAAGTGGGGAGAGAGAAAAATAATCAAGAAATAAATAAAATTTAATAAAATAAAAATATTCTAGAAAATCGATGGAAAAAATAGAAACCAGAATCTTTGACTACTTGTGGGCCCCATATAAACACCAATATTTTTTCTATTTCAATTACAATAAAGTAAAATAAAATAAAAATCCTAACTAATCTTAGCCGTACATCAAAATTGGCTTCTTTATTTCTAAGATATTCTTGGAGTTGGTCCATAATCGCATCTTTAGCCCATCATGCTCCAAGTGAGGCCCTTTTCGCACTTGAGAATTTGAATTTGACCTCTTGACGTGTAAAATTGCATGTTTCATACCCAAAACTCCAAATATTTGCTGAAGTCCTAAAAAATCCTAAAATCTGCAAAAAGCAACATAAAACCAAAGGTAGCTCTGCTCTTAAATGTATAAAATGCATGCTTTATGCCCTAAGATTTCACACATAAATGTGCTCATCAAGTGTAGATGTTAGTGAATAATAACCTCTTAAAGTTAATTATTCACATAATACCAGTACTAGAAATTCCATTACCCTTGAAGTTGTTGAAGTGCAATCCTATAAGAGGAGCCATGGCCCCATCTGTTGTACATCATCTTGCATTTATTCTTTTTATGGTCTAGTAATTTGACTCTTGACTCTAGGATGGTTTTTTTTTGGTTTGCATTAATTCGGATTTCTAAAGATTTAGTAATTTTCTCGCCATCTTGTTTCGTTAATCTTTGGCTACCATGATGTACTTGAGGTCTTCTAATCTCATCAAATATTGCAGTTGAGCACAATTTGGGCAGAAACAGCAGATAATGCCAGGTCGGCTGCACGGACTTTTGTTCTCGGTGGCCTATCTGAGAAACATTATGGGTTATCTGACTTTTGGGTTGCAGATAGAATCAATGTAGGGTTACTGCTTTCATTGTTATTTTCTGTATGGTGTTGCATAAAGTAGCAGATACCTTTCAGTGTTGATGACTTGAAACCTTTATTGTTAATCTTAGGAGATTGATTTGGAGGCCTTACGCATTCTTAACATGTGTTATGAACGTGCAAAAGAGGTATCCTTATTAATGTGGAAGAAGCTTTGTTTAGTAACCATAAATGAGATATTTAGCTAGATTGACCACCATATTCCATGTGTCATGCTTCAGATACTAATGCGAAATCGAAAGCTCACAGATGCTGTGGTTGATGAGCTTGTTCAGAAGAAAAATCTCAGCAAGCAGGATTTTTTTCGCTTAGTTGAGATGCATGGCTCCCTTGAACCAGTTTCGCCTAGTATAATTGACATCAGAAGCACGAAGCGCTTGCAGTTCCAAGAAATGATGATGAGCAAAAAGGGAGTAGCGGATGAACGGAGCAACATATGAAGGTACATGGAAAACTCTTTTTTAATACAATTTTTCTTATGAAGCCAGAGAATCGAAGAGAAGTGAAGAGATTGGAGAGAAAGGGGGGACATTAGAAACTGAACTTGATGACTAAGCTGTTCCCCCCAAAAGCTTTGTTTATACTAAAAACAAATCACAAAGATTCCTAATCAGGAATAATAAAATTAGAAGTAAGTAGTAACACAACCAGGAAACATACCTGGGTCTAATTCTAGACGTACTAGGATCCCTAGCATATTGCTCATTTAGGTGGAACATTCCTTCTATTGAGCTGCATAATGTGTCCCTGGAATATAAATAACACTCTCCAATAAGCTGGAGCATACAATCACCAGGCCCAGCTTGGAACAACCTTGTTGAAAAGTAGGGCCAAACAGTGGTTCGGTAAACATATGCCTGAGCTGATTTGTAGACAAAACAAGAAATCAACCTTGTCCTTTTCATTACATCTCTAAGAAAACGACAATTCAACTACAGTTCAGTTGCTTGGTTCTTTCATGAAACACTGTATTGTTTGCACTATAACTAGCAACTTGATTATCACAAAACATCTTCATTGGTTGACTAACTGGAAATCTCATATGCTGAAGCAGTGATTCAACTATGGCATGAGCCGTAGCTTGATACTCGGCTTCAGTAGTAGATCTAGCCACAGTAGCCTACTTCTTGCTTTTTAAAGTAATTAAATTACCACCCACAAAGGTACAATCATTGTACTAAATTTTGTGAAATCTCGCCGAAATTTTGGCAGATGTTAGATAATTTCGACCTCACAGAAAAGAGATGGTTGGTCAAAATAAAAATGGACCAAAACTCTGAAATTTCAGAAAATTTTGAATTTTTCCCCTTAAATCTTGAAATTTTGGAAATTTCAGTTGAGATCTCAGGAATTTTTGAGGTTAAGTGTGGCTCCCACTCAAAGGGATGTACTGAATCATCTTTCATTGACATTTTCTCCTAGCCAACCGACCAGCTATTAATGCTACCAGTGGCATCATGTGACTTGTATCACCAATTAACCATGGATTAGGGTTCAACAGTACACTACCCATTAAGGGTGAATACTAACCACCAGTTTAGGTAACTATTTTTGCAATGTGATCATTTAAATGTGCTTAGCCTAAAATAGTTTTTCCATGAATGTGAATTTATACTTCAACAATGTTTAGATGTGTGAAAAATACATTTGGATTCAACCACCTACAAGCAAGCATGTTTTTAGCAAGACTAAACATCAATATGCGTTTATAGGCCTTAAATAGACTGCTTAAGAAGAATTAAATCAAACTCAAAAAATGGCTAAATCCAATTAAACACACCACCAAAATCTAGCAGACTTTGTAATAGATTAGGTGAGAATTCGATTGACATATCGATCCTACTGAGATACTAAGAGACGAGACAAGATCTTGAACGTTTGGTACAATCAAGGTTCTCAAGGCGACCAAAGCAGTTGGGGCTCCACCTAGGTGATTAGGCGCCTAAGCGGCAATAAGGTGACTGAAGTGGTTGGGTCAAATTTTTTCAATACGACTACTTTTAAGCTGATAAATTCCTATTACAAGCTAAACAAACATTCAAGAATGACATTTATCTAAAAAAAAAGCATTCAAGAATCATAATTATGAAAGATTATTAAAAAAGAACACAAGCATAAGTTCATCTCATCAAGCATCATAACATATGACTATAAACTATATCAAATTATAAGTATGAAAATGAAAGTTGTAATTTTACATTGATTCCCGATTCCGAAATGACTAAAAGAAAAAATATTATTATGTACAAAATGTCAAAAAAGCGACCGTTTTGGCGTCTAGACGGCAATAAGGTGCACATGGCGACAAAGTGGAAGCAATTAGGTGAAAAAAAGGGGGGAAAAACTGCATGTTAACAAAGCGGTTCAAAACAAGGCGGTTGAAAAACCGCCTTGCCGCCTAGGCAGACACTTTGACTACCATAGGTACAATAACCAGTAGTAGGTCATCTATCACCATAGGCACCATCTCATCAGATCAACACTCCATTGGGTTGACAAAGAAGCTCTTTACCGGGCCTCCTTTTAACACTTGTTTTATGTACCGGACCTCATTCCTTTTTTGGTGATTGCTTAAATCGACTGATGAATCTAATAAGAAAAGATACATCTGATTGAAAAACAGTTAAGTTTTACAACCAATCTTCTGTACTGGTGTAGATCTTCAGTATTTCAGTCTCACTAAAAACGAACATTTGATGAACCTCCACGGGAGCATGTACCAGTTTAGAAGCTAGCATTGACTTCTAGTCTTAGACAGATGGTTCGGAGCGTATTTTTTTGAAAATTGAGATAGACTAAATGTTTTCTGGTATTTAAAACCTGAACAACAATAACAACAAAAACAACAAAAAACTTAGCCTTATTGCAACTTAATTGTGTCAGCTTCATGGATCCAATCAAAATGAAGCAGGGAAAACTAAGGTCTACACAAATAGGGGGAATAAGAAGATGGGAAGGGATAGGGGATGGAAGAAAGATGAAATATTGGAAATGAAAAATGATTAGTGAACATTAAAAAGAAAATGAAGGATGAAGTAAGAGTAAAGAGCACGTGCTAGCAAGCTAGGACAATCTAGTCAACTGATCTGTGCTACATGGATACTTGCCCTCTAGCAGGCTCTACCTGAGGTTGTTCTTGGTTCAAGATTGTTACAGATAAGGACCCTGTAACTAGCAAGAGAGAAGGGAGAATCTGAGAAGAAGAGCAGAGAGAGCTATTTCAGCCTGAAGGGATATTGGTTTAATTTCTCCCTTAATCACAGGCCTCTAATTTATTAAGTTTAAACTTCAATAAAAAGACAACTTTGCCTCTAATTAGTGATGGCAGAATACAAAGAATAAACCGATGAAATAACCCTAAACTAGTCAAGAAAGACGAGGATCAAAAGGCCCTTTGTTGTTGCCGCTAGAACACGAAGTTCCTGCAGGAATTCAATATTCCTGCCACTGCAGGACTTCAACACTTCCCCTCAAGCTAAAGTATACAAGTCACCCATGCTCAGCTTGGTACAATTAATACAAAAGTAGGAGCGAGTAGTCCCTTGGTAAACATGTCTACCAACTGATCAGAAGAGGACACAAAGGGAGTGACAATTAGCTTTTTCATCACAACATCTCTGATAAAATGGCAATCCACCTCTATATGTTTGGTGTGCACATGTAATACAAGATTAACTTACTATTGAACCATAGTATGCCTAGGTTCAGGTGGGGCCCACATCATGAGATCCCGGCTAGGGCATGTGACAGTTCCTCACTGTCATCAACCTGTTATTTAAAGTCATAATTTACCTATATATAGCACATCGTTGTCAAAGTGTCCGCCTACGCGCCAAGGCCCAATTTTTGGGTCAGGTGATGCCTTGGTTTTCGTTGCCCTCTATTGCCTTGCCTCGCTTTGTCACCTTGACAACCATGATGTAGAAAAATATATATATGAAGATAACTTAAGCAACTTATTTGACGATGAGACTCTTTACACATAGACTCTTTATCATAGATCTTGAAACTTGTTAACATTTGGAATGATGAGCTTTGTAAGCTCAATAAGTGATATAGTTTGTCATGCAAAATAAGTAAAGTGAGTTATACATACAATACATTACCAAAGTTCTCTGAAGTAAAATAATTTTCATCACATTTTTGCACCCACGTCAGGTTTCATTTTCTTTCTCTCCCTCTCCCTCTCCCTCCTCTCTCTTTTCTTTTTTATTTTTATTTTATTTTATAAAATAACCTTAGACCTAAGCTTTACTGGTAGTTAAGATAGTCTAAACCACATAGGTGGCAGCCATCTCAATCTCAGTCTCAGTCTTGAGGGTTCCCACTTGGAAATCCCCTTTCCAGTCTCTTGGCACAAGGTCATGTACCCTCCATAAGCAATTATCATTGGTTTAGTCTCTTATCTTTTCACTTCTCAGTCTTGCTTCATGCCTTCTTGTTTGGGTACAACAAGTATCAGATCTTAGAAAAGCTGTGCCATAGCCTTTTCTGCATTTTTTATTTTATTTTATTTTTTATGGGTTCATTTCCAATCCTACGTTTTTATGTCCGTTTTTGTTAAGCCATAACTCAGCCTTGCTTGTACATGGGCTTAACGTAGTTCACACAATCACCAATACAAACTCCACATCTAAATGAAGAAAACATGTGAATTTGGAACTTAGCAATTACATGCATTGAGCCTTTTTGCTCCCTTTTTTTTTTTTTTCCAATTTAGCAATCCAAGGATACAAGCAACATTCCCATTCAAGTATTTCAGTCATCACACAATACATCATTCGAACCCATACAACAACCATGGTAGAGATCTCGCCCTCGAGCGAGATCGCGCCTCCTTGAAAAATCGAGGTCTTGACCATCTCGGCGAGATCTCGGTCGAGATATACAATTTTTTGGCGTTAACTCGGTGGCCCATCTCGGTGGATTTTAGGGTCCCAATTGGTTGAAACTTGGTATTTAGCCTATTTAAGGCCTTTTGAACACATTGGTGGCCTTGGATTTGTCAGAAAACAACCCTATGTATGATTTCTAAGTCTACCCGTAGTGTGAAACCGAAATGTTGTAGGATTAGGGAATGTAAGGTTATGCAACATGTAATATAGTACCTATAAGGCAGATAAATGAAAAGCAAGTGTATCAAATGCATCAAACAACCTTAATGTTATCAAAATACCATCCATATGAGTATCACAATCTCAATTTTCAAGAATAGAATAATAAAATTATACAACCATTACAAGTTCTATATAAGTCATTAAATCATAAGTTATATGACAAGTAGAGAATGATTGATCTTCCTTCGATGTTGTAGATGTGCCAAAAGTAGTTGCAAGTGGAAATTCAGCTGAAATCCACACAAAAAAGGCAAAAATTGAGAGTTCCAGCTAGATCTAAGGAGAGATATGGCGAGATATAGTGAGATATAGTGAGATATGGCGAGATATGGCAAGATCTCGAGCGAGAAATCCCAACTCTCTGATCTTGACCTTCATCTCGTCTCGCCAATGTGAAAAAATGAGATATCTCGCGAGATCTTGCGAGATCTCCCACCATGAAAACAACACAATATCAACAAGCCTTGTCCCAACTAAATGGGTTTGGGCTACATGGGTTCTTTCCTTCCAATCAGCTCTGTTTAAGGCCATACTGTATATAAGACCTAAGCTATGCATATCCTTTCTCAACACTTCTCTTAAGGTTATCTTAGGCCTACTCCTAGCTCTTCTAATTCAATCCCATGATATATAATTTTTTAATCCCCGCTCAAGCGACATCGCATAATACACTTTAATTAGTTGCACAAGTAGTGGAAATAAGATCACTTGTTCTACAAGTAGTCAATACCCATTTCTTGAGTTGTACCACTCATGTGCATCAAACATATTAGACCATATCATTTACCTGTTCTTCTTGGGTACATTTCTTTTGATCCAAAATTAATTGAAGCCAGCACTTCATTAGAGCTCATGTCCTACAATATATTTATTCCATTTATAAAACCCACTGTCTAGGTGGGAGGTACTAAAAACCAATGTTTCTTTGATTTTAATGGAAAATATTAGTACTTAACCCCCTTTATATTCAGACCATGAAAACAAAGCTAAAAGCTGCCCAAGTGAAGCGCCAAAAACTCTTGAACCACTTACTTGTGGAGCTGCCAGCAAAGGAATAGCGTAAAGGTCCTCAACAGCTTTTAGATAAAGGGATACATGTTACGAAATCCTTACTAACATTCACTCACACGGAGTCCTTGCTAGCTAGTAGTGAAGCCAATGAAGCCTCTTTTGCTGGTAGAGCTCAAATCTGATTTAAAGATGACTTCTACCTCTTATGAACCAAAGAACACACTTGAAGATATAAAAGCATATGGAGTTCATAATTCCTCCAAAGTACCTCGAGGACAGCCCCCCTTACACATATGATTACATTCCTTGATATAAGGAGCTGCCTGAATTTGGCTATTGCTAAACACGGATATTTAGAGCATGAAGATCACTCCTTCAATTTTCAAAATTTGAGGATGAATTTTTCCTAAGGAAGGGAGAGCTGATGTAGAATCAAAGGCTGGAAAGAAGAAAACCATGGAACCGGGGCCTCGTAGACCAGCAGCGGACCAGGCCAGCTCAAGCCATCCCATTCAGTCCAGATGGACTTCTGGCCAAAAAGAGGGCAAAGCATTCACATCTCTCTTCATGTGAAAAATGTTAGCCCATTATTTGGCATATTGGGAATATTAGCAGAGGATTTTGTGGGGACCAAAAGTAGATTACACGAAGATTTTATTCTTGGGAGATTCAAGACCTTACTTTAGTTTCTATGTTAGTTATTGATACATGTCTTTAGAATATAAGCCTAGTAGTTTCCAAATTTAATTAGTTTCTATTTCCATAGGATTCTATTGTCAATATTACCAAGTTATTACTTCAGTCTCTTAAGTTTATATTTCCGGTAAACCTTTATCCAAGCAATAAATAGGCTTTTACATTGCGATAGAAGGAAGGCTTCAGAGAAATCAAATTCGCAAGCCATGTTCTCACTGCTTATGGAGGAATTCATGTTCAACAGTTGAGATAGCTGCCAGTGAGAGACCCAGGGCTGAGACAGCCCATCTGTCTATCTCTTTTTTCTATTCTTTTTCTGTGAAAAACATACCCAAAAAAAGGTTCTTGTTATTATATTTTATCTTGATTATTGTATTGATCTGGTTGCAATTGATCTCTTTCTGGTTTTACTGGTTTGAGGTCGACTTTTGCATCATCAAAATCATGCAGTTCTCTGGTTTTTATTTTTTTTCAGCTGATGAGAGTTTCTGGACCTGGGCCCAACTACTCTCCCAGGTACCGACATACATCACTACACACACGCACTGGCTCCTATGCCAAAACTATGCATACTTGCTTAGGCACAAACAATAATCAAGAACTAATTTTCAGAATTTGTAATGTTAGCCTATTGCGTCATGAAGTCTTCAAAAATTAATTGTCTTTTTCCATTCTCTTTCCTTTTCTGGAAGCATAGTTGGTGCTCAAATAATTAGTCAGCAGGTTAGTTAAGCAGAGAAATTATAATTGCCATTTAGATCAATGAGCTTTTTCAGATGGTCTTTGATTCCGGTTTTTCCAAATTTTCAGTTTGTTGGGTATGGGATGAGAGTTGGCTAAAATTATTTTGTCAGGTCCTTCCTTTCTCCAAAATTATGTTCCTTCAAAGATGTTGCTCACAATCTTAGACTGCTTTTGTAGTTTTCTCAAATCATAAGTAATTCCTTCCATTTCTCCAGGTTCAGTTGCATCTGTCATTTTGATATTGAGATTGTGATTCAATGAAAATATCCTTCCAATTCCCATGGAAGCTCTTATGGTGCAAAGTCTTGATAAAATTCAAGAGACTTGCAGGTGTACCTTGATGATGTCCAAGGAATTTCTTGGAGTCATCTTAACTTGAGGATTCAGCACCGTGCACCCAGAAACAGTGGAAATATGAAAGAAACCTTCTAGTTTTTACTTTTCTTTTTTTATTTTTGTTGGGTTAATTTTTTGTGTTCTGTTAGGAGTAAATATTTATGATGTGATCTGGATCTTGTAGCAGATCACAGCTAATGTGAAACAGACCCTTCAGCATCAATCCTGTGACCTTAGTCAGATGTTTTTATGTTGTTATGTGATTGCTGCTTCCCATTTTGAAAAGAATTGTCTGTGTCTGTTTTTAGGAGCAGTTATTTGTTTGAGGAAAGTTGTAATGTTGACTCAAGGTAAATTCACTTCTCTTTCTTTTTTCTCTATAACCTGGATATTTTTTTCTTCTCCAACCATGCTTCTGTGGTGTAGTTTTGCTATTTGCCAAATTCAAATATAACAGGTAAGCTATAACATCTCAAAGGCAGTACAACTGGAGCACTTGGCTCCGGAGGAGGGCCAGTGGAGGTCTTTAAACAGCTTACATGAACCAGCCAGTAGAAGTCTTTAACCCTGTCCAACACTAGAAACGGTTGGGAAGTGTCAGGTTAGAGATATCCACAAAAATCTGAAGTTCAGTTAACTGGTTGGATCATGCTTCAATGGTGTGTCTGATGTGGTGCCCGCCGTTGGATGCACTCAATGTGGATTTCATAAAATCCCTGCTACTCAAAACACCATATGCACATTCAACCAACTTAAGTGAAAAAAAACTGATTTTTCTTTAAAAAGAACCAAACTATGTTTTGAGCGGTTGGGATTTAATAGAATCCAGTGTACATCCAATGATGGACACCACCATGTCACACGTACTACACAAGTAAGCTCCTAATTATTGCAACTAGGTAGGTAGGCTGTAAGGTGGCAGGTAATGAAAAGATTTCATGTTGACTTGGGTGGTTAATCTGCCAGCACATTTTTTGGCAACAACCGTCACAGGACGTGGAAGGAGGGGGGGGGCCCGGGGCCCTAGGCCTAGGGATTGGGGAGGGTAGATGTAGAGGGACGGAGATTCGAAATCAAGACCTCTTCAAACCTCTTCATCATTGTGCCAGAAGTTCATCCACGACACACCAGTTAGATCTCAACTAATTTCAAGAAGGGAAATGATCTGGCTACTTTTAATTCTTGTCCTCCTATTGAACTACTTTGGTGTGGAGGGTAGATGTGGAGGGACGTATATTTGAAACCAAGACTTCTTCGGACCTCTTCATCATTGTGCTAGAAGTTTATCCACAACACATACCAGTTAGATCTCAACTAATTTCAAGAAAAGAAATGATTTGGCTACTTTTAATTCTTGTCCCCCTGTTGAACTACTTTGATGGTTTTGATTTAAAAAAAGGTTAAAAATAAAAATAAAAATAAAATAAAAAAAACAAATAAAAGAAGAAGGGAGGAAACTAGTAATTAGATAATATAGAAGATAAAAGTGGAAACTGGTGGGTTTGATACCATAGTGCTGCATATTGGTAGACAGTCGAATCGAATACTTCTATCCCATGTAGGATCCATGAGTAAAACCCTTAGAGATAGATATAGTCTCTAGGATACTAAGGGGTAGGGAGTATTCAAAAGTTTTCCCCAACACCATGTCCCATGATCCGAATGTATTGGCAAAAAATCAGTTTGGACCCTCTCGAATGTTGCTCCTCCACATACAAGGGGTGTATGTGCAAAATTCAAGAAAAAGAGAGGAGAGACTCAAGAGAGAAATTAGAGGACGGAGTTGTCGCACTTTATAGTGTCATCCCTCCTGGTGTTCTCTTTTGTATCACCGCATAATGTTTTCTTCAATGAGGGTAAAAAATAAGCATGTGCAATTCAGAGGTTACAATTTGTCACTATTGACAACGAGATGCATCCATTATTAAAATTGGAATAAAAACGACGTGTATTTTTTCCCTTTCCCCCTAAATAACATTTTATAATTGAAATGTATGGTTGAAGTGGATAACAAACATCTCACCCAAAAAACAAAGAAGAACATTTCAGAGACACCCTAAAATAAATAGTGAAAATCTCAAACACCTTAAAAATATATCAAATTGGCAAATACACCCTAAAATGTTTCTTAAAATTGCAACCACCCTTTTTTCCGTTATAAGGGTAAATTGAATTAAAGGAAAAGATAAATATATCATTAGTATGGCTGTAAATGGATTGGATAGTGGTAATACCATATATGCATCCTATTATATTCGGATAATATCCTATCGGTTTTCGGATGGATTTAGATGATTATTGAATAATTATTTTCTTAAGTAGATTCTTCTAAATGAGCTTGAATATAAATTGAATATAAGTTTTTGACTACCTATTGACATCTTTGCCATTTTATTTATGAGGCTAGGTTTGAAATTTAAGAATTTAACAACTTTGGTAGTTATTTTAGTAGAAAATCTAGAAAAATAGTCACATGTCTCAAGTAAAAAATTATATATAAAAAAAAATCCGAATGAGTAACTTAATCGGATAGTTTAATCGAACGAATATTAATGGGTAAGAAAGGGGTATACCATATCCGCATCCTATTAGTAATCGGACGGACTCGGATACCGCTAAACGGATGTGGATGCGAATTTGGAAGTGAATTTCGGTTATCCAATTACACCCCTAATTCTTAGTAGTATTTTTATATTAAGAATTAAAATTACAATTTTTACCCTATTCTCTATTATAATTTAGAAAGTTCAATATACCTTTTATCTTTTTTCTTCCTCATCAATATCTACGATCTCCTTTCTTTCCCCCTTTTTTTTTTTTTGATAAATACAATCTCCTTTCTCAGAAGTATGACTAGACATAATGTATCATTAGGAGCTCAGGATTAAAAAGTTGCTAACCGATCAAATGCTTTATTTGTTCTACCAAGGGGGAAAAAATCAAATGCTTTTTCTGTGAGGTAGAATTTTTGGGGTTCATCATAGTGGAAGCAGTCCTAGCAGTTCCAATTTCTCACTGTAGCGTCTAGACTTTCTTCACGTCAGCTAGGTAGTTGGACGACCTCTTGAAGGCTTCTCCAACTCAATATGAGTAGGTTGATGCCTACACTTACAAAGGAAATTAGAGCAGCCCGACCTTGTGTTAGTCGGGGGACCGCCTCCGACGCCCAATTTAGTCTAGGCAACAATAGAAGGCTTTGAGAGGGTTCTCAAAGCATAGAGAATGATAGTAATTGAATCTCATACCTTGCCCATCTTCAACTCCGTCGATTTCGCCCATTTAATTGAAGAATGGGTGAGTTGCCTTAGGAAGTATGTTCCTTTCTTAGTGGGATTAATGGAGCCGTTACTCCATCATCCACTTCCCCACATTTCGGAGTGGGTATGATGGGTGGTTATCTCTAACTGACCCTTTTGACTTCGTTGTCTTCAACATTCCTCTTGGACTTAGAACTGAGTGTTCTCTCACTACTTGAGCCTATTTCGAGTGAATATTGAGGGATCCCTTAGGGAAGGGGTTCTTCAACTCCCCAAGGGGGGGTGTGTGTGGTTCTCCACAAGGGGTTCTTCAACTCCCTGAGGGGGTGTATGTGGTTCTCCACGAGGGGTTCTCAGGTTACATACCCTCCACAACATAGCCCCCAATTCTATGCGATCGGCTTCTCGAACGTGTGGAATGCTTCTCTTATGTCACTTTTGATTCAAGCTTTTATCCTGAGACCCTCGGGTAAATGTTACCCAAGAGACCTAAAAGTCCTTTCTCCAAAAGCCATCTTCAAACGTTACAATTCTTAATTTGTAACCGTTACGTCGATTCATTGTAATGTTTCTTCGTTACAACTTGCGGTAGCCCAAAGGTTGCTTGATCTCAACCGTTGCTGTGAAACCCAGCCCTAGCCTTGACCCGTAAACTTTGTTATTTGTAGGTCCAGTGACCCGAAGTAAAGTAAGAAGTCAGCTTTGGGCCATCCCAGTGGAGGACTTGGTGTCTGGCTTTGAATCCATGAGTGTTGATGATGAGGTTCTATTTATGGAAACTGAATCTTGATGAAGATCGGATTAGTTGATGGACTTGGAGTGCTCTCTATCATGGTTTGAAGGCATTTCTACCTATTAGGTAAGTCACTTGATATGTGTGCAAAACCCCTTTAGGATTGGATTTGATCTGGGCCTTCAACTCCCTGTTTAGGAGTTGCTAAACTAATTGGTCGACTCATTGGTCGACTGGACCAGTCGACCAATCCACTCGACCAATGGGTTCTGTCTTTGGTAATTAGGTCTTGCTTGCTCTATTTAAGTCCAATCTCGAGTCTACTTCGTATTTTCTGCCTCCAAACTCTTTGGAACGAACCAAAGACCTCTGCAAGTCATCTCCCTTGCGTCCTTGGTGTTTATCTTGACGGATCTTCGTCAAAACTCTTCCTCTTGCATCAAAGGTATGTCTACACTCTCTTCTTCTTCTCCATCTCTGTTTTTCTTTCCTTTTTGAGTTGAGACAGTAGAGGAGATGCTGCATTCTCTGTTGCAAACATCTCTAGACTTGTCTCTCATGATCTTCCTAAGGATTAATGGCTAATGCAATGATCTTAACCATGATCATTGCAAGCTTTTGAAGGAATCATGATCAAATCATGATCTTGTCTTTGTTCATCTTTTGATTTAAATTCTGATCTTCTTAGATCTACTATATTGATCATGTTAGTAGTCAATTGCTGTGTTTTCTTTACATGATCCATGATCTATCAATCTCTAGTTGTTTCTCTTCTACCATACCATGCTTTCTTCATGAATCATGACAATTACATCTATGGTAGGTTTTGTTTCCTTATTTAGATTTATGCTCTTAGGTCTATTTTCTTGAAGATCTAAGTATGCCTTCCATGATATCTTTATCTGAATTAATGATTCATTCTCCTATTGTTCTTGTCTATGATTTCTATCTTGAATTCTTCAAGAACCATGATTGATCTAATTATGGTAACTTTTTGTTTCCTAATTTGTAACTTGAAAACTTGATTCGATTAGTGTTTTGAGGTCCTCTATATGTTAGGATACTACCAATGTAGTTTACCCCTTGTTTAGTACCCTTTTGAACCACCAAATTTGGTTCTTTATTCTTAAAACTCTGATTTTGTAGGCCACTGTCTCCATTGGTCGACTGATTGGTCGACTGGGACAGTAGACCAATCCAATCGACCAATGAGTACAGCAACTCCAGATTTGGTCTGTTTTGGATGTTTTGATATCTTTTCTGTTAGGGATCTTTCCTAATATGTTGTATACACTTGTTTAGGACCTTCTTCTCAAGTTTGTCAAGATCTTACTTGATTTCTTAGGATTCCTTTGCAAGTTATAAAAGGTAAGGATGGTTACTTCTTTAACAACATAAATTGCATATCTTAGTTTCTATATTTGAATCTTGTTAATTTATTTCTTTAATTAGATTCTTATAATGTTATACTACTGTGGTACTGTCTTGATATCAGTAGCATTACTTGTTTATATTAAATTGACTCATGTATGATTTACTTACCAGTTATGTACAAGTTGATTGTAATTATTGATTTTTTTCCATATATGAAGTTACCATATATGTGATGTTATGAATTGATGCTTGTGTATGCTTAAGTATGGTTTGGAAAGGAGAGGTGTCATTTTGACACTTCTGTCCTAGGACTACTACAGGAATATTATGGGATGTTTCCGGAGATGCCCTCTGGACACCTTCCTAAACTGTTGGATGACATATTTAGGACTATCTAGTAGTGTTTGGCTAGGATGTCCTGTTATGTCAGACCCTAATTGGAGGGGTATTGAGACCGAACGACCTGTGGTAGCAATGGGGATTCATGGGCGCTCAAGACCGGTAACCAACCCGTGAGAGGACAGGAATCACATTGTGGGGGCCATTTATTGGTAGGGTTGCATATGGATAGACTTGGGCTCACGGGCGCTCAAGACCGGTAACCAACCCGTGAGGGGACGTGAGAGCTTCCCGTTTACCATATGTGGATAACCAATAGGGTTGATGAGTCCGTAGTCAGGGACTATGAGGACTCTAGTGTGAAGGATACCGGAAAGGATCGTCGGGGACGAGGAATGGACGTATCCGGATCGACTTGATGTAACTAAGTAGAAGACTTGCATTTGGCTAGGCTTTACCCTGACATGCGCCGGTACTTAGACCAATGGTGATGTGAGAGAGTGGTGACCTATACTCCAGCCATGGAATGTCCTGAGGGATGAAGGACCCATTACCAACTGATGATGAGTGAATGAGACTTTCCTAAAGACGTACGGTGCTATGACTTAAAGCAGCATGTCTGCCAATAGAGACCAGCATACATAGAGTTAGATTCATACATTCATTGTTTGTCTCATACCATATTGCATTTATGTTTGTTTTGTAATCCCGCCATTTATGTTATTATGGATTTAATCGCCTTCTCGAGTTTCTTTGAAACTCATTCCTTTTTGTACAATGTTTGTTAGACTATTCTACAGGTTCTGAGTATCATGACTACTCGTATGAAGAAGCACAAGGAGAAGAGGCATATCTCCAGGAAAGTGATTGCGGTTACGACAATTACACTGAAGATTCCGCGAGTGGTTATGCTCCGTACGATGCTTAGTCCGACCATAGAGTGGAAGCGCCCTTGTGCCATTTATGAGATTTATACTTATAGGGATATTGTCTATAAGATTGAGAACAATTTAGTTACCTATTGTACCTGCTATTGGGATTAGATTCTATCCTGTTTCTTCTCTTTTAGAACTACTTTTCCGCTGGTTGTAGAGTGGGATTTCACCTCACTTTACTTATCTGATTTAGACACTCTGATTATATTTAGTACTCTGATTTATATATGATTCATTCTTTCCTTATTTGGATCTATGGTTTATCTTTCGCACATCGATTATTATTGTTCATGATTATGTTATTGTTTATGTGGGAGGTTGATTACTCGATACCTGATCTTCGGGCTGTGGATCACACTCTCGGGTATGCCAGTTAGGGTACCGGCTGGGAGGATGTGACAGTTGCATCCCTTGACACTTGGCTATTAGATCACGGCCTCTCCTCTTCTTGCCTTGCTATAAATAGCGATGTTAGCGTCTGTCATTTTCGTTTGAAACATTTGTTGCTCCGAGTCTCTTCAGTTGCCCGATTGACTTCATTCTCTTCAACTAGCTCGCCAATCAGTAAATCTTCTTTCCTTCCTTCTTTGATTTCCTTTTGCTTGGATTTGTTTGAATTCCAATTGTCTCTAGACTATCTTGTCAAGTCAAGAAACCCCCAGCCGGGTTCTCTGAGAGATGCTATTGCCTCTATTTAAGGGTGTTATGCACTTCGATCCGTTCAACCCACTTGACCCTCAACTATATTGAGCCTCTTGAAGAAGAAGAAGTTGGAGATAGCTTCGAGAAGAAGACTTCAATAGTTCGGGAGACTCCAAAAATTTATCGAGAAGCAAACGTGGGTGAGGCGATCCTTCGTTTGCCCAAGAAACAAGATCCTCCTCAAAATTAGACTTCAAGATCGATCTGTTTTGTTGATCTCTTGAAGCAAATCTTGTTTTGTTTCCTTGCTTTCTTTTTGTAATTTTGGTCATCACGCCCAAATGCTTTGAAGTAAATGAAAATTTCTTTTTTGATGACGCTACCTTTCAATGTTGTGTGATAAATGGCTAACACTGAGGCATTATGGTTCTTCAATTGTCGACGCCTTCCCTAAGTTGCTCCCAGAGCATAATGCCTCAGTTTTTCATGTTCAAATGCTTCACCTGATTGAAGACTTCAACACTTATGTTCATCGTTGATAAGACCCCGATCTTAACAGAAGAGTAATGGACGAATTGACACACAAAGATAATAATAATACTGAACTTTTATTAAATAAACTCTAGAACAGAACACACTACATCCGTAGGTGATCCTATTCTACCTGAGAGCTATTGCCCCCTCTCCTATTTCCCTAACAACTCAAAACGTATGATCGACTATTCTCCCTTCCCCTACTAATAGTAGTTACTTTAATAAAAAACCCTTAACCAAATCACACCAAATCCAATCCCAAAAGGCTTCATGTATTTTAACAGAATCGCCCCACAGTAAATATCTCTCAAATATTTCCTTCTATTCCGGGCTGCTGTGCAATAGGTCGTGTATCTTTCTTTCCTTGCCTGCGAGTATAGACTCGTGAGATGAGGGGTCTATCAATACTCCCCTCCAAAAGTTTCACGTTGTCCTCAAGGTGAAATTCTGGAAAATTGGAATGTAGCGCATCAAAATCTTCCCACATATTCTCACAAGAAGGGAGTCCTTTCCACTGAATCAGAACTTCCAATATCCCTTGAGCAGAGAAGCGAATGCTAATCAAAATTTATACAAAGTTGCATGAATTAACAAGATAGACTCTGGTTTCTATGGTGCTAGTCACCCCTACGACTGCCTAAGAAAGCTCTCATAAAATATTCCTTCCCCTCTCCACTCACTTGTCCCTCTATTTATAACCCTCAACTAACCCTAATTCTCTCTCTCTCTCTCTCCTCCACATGGCTTCATCCTAGGGTCCTAACACTACTGACCCCTTGAAAATCACCTTGTCCCCAAGGTGATGGAATTGTTGAAGTTTAGTCGTATGATGGTGCCGCATAACCATAGTAATTCAATATAGTCCTCCCAGGTTGAGTAACACACCCACTGCCCAAAATCAGACTTGGAGAGAAGCACTTGGTTTGGAAAATTTTTTTTGCCCAAGAACGAAATTAATCCCCATTGCGATGCTGCAACTCTATTAACGCCACCTGCTGTCCGTTGCAATTTTGTGAGGTTGAAGATGATGGCTCCCAGTATTCTGGTTCAGTTGGACCACTTTTGTGGTGTTTGTTTGAGTCGGATTGGACTTGGGTTGGGGTCTTGGTGTGTTTGAGTCATATGGACCCAAAATAATAATGAGAAAAGGTGGGTTTTGGATTAATGAAATGGGCCAAGCCCATGAGTGATGGTTAAAACAGGTGGCGTCAAAATACTTAAAACCATGGGTTAAAAGAACTGGGTTGGGCGTTAGGTTGATGGGCTGAATTAGGCTTTGGGTCATAAAAGTGGAATGGGCCCAAGATAATTCATTTGAACGGGTTAAGAAATATGGGTTAATGAAATGAGATGGGCTTGGGGTTAATGAAATAGGTTGGGCCCAAGGAGGTTTCTTTGGGAACCAAGTGGCCCAATCTTTAAATTTGGTCCGTTTGGGCCCTATATGGGAGGATAAGTGTACCTGAGTTAGGCCCAATTTAGAAGAACCTGGACTCTTAATGAGTGAACTGAACCCGTAAACCGTTTTGAGTTGGTTCAAACCAACCCTGAAGATCCTCAACCAGCGTCGTCTTCTCCCTTTCTTACGAACATAAATTCTCGCCGCTTGCAACTTGCCGCCGACTGAACCTGGCCTTCTTCTATGCTTCTTCACATCACCGCATCTTGATGTTATCGCAGAATATTGCTCCTCCACTCTGGTCTGGTAGGTATCCTCAGTCAATCTTATCTTCGTCTTTCTGCTCCTCGTTTGGTGAGGCGTGACTTCCATAGCCGGCAGTACTTCATCCTCCGTTTGATACTTATTTCCAACCTTTTATACAGCCTGATTTTGTGATTTATTCACATTGATACTATATTTTGATCCAACCTGGCTGGTATCTATCGTCGCTAAACTCACACCTCAGGGCTTCTTTAAGTCTCGTCCAAGTAAATGCCGTCCAATTCTTGCGATAAATCCAGTCGAGTGCCTCTCCTTCCAGATGTTAGATTGCCACCCCCAACCACTGCTCTTCCTCAATCTGGTTCTCCCAGCAGAAGAAAAGAACCTCTAGAATCCATCTCTGAACTCCTCCTTCACCAAAAAATGAAGGCAGTGCCATCACCTCCCTGGACCGTGAAAGCTCTGATGCTAGTTGATAAGATCCTTATAATATCTTAGAAAATTTATATAAAGTTGCAAGAATTAACAAGATAGACTCTGGTTTTTATGGTGCCAGTCACCCCCACACCTCACAGCAGTGTCCCTCAGCCTACGGCTACCTAAGAAAGCTCTCATAAAATATTCCTTCCCCTCTCCACTCACTTGTCCCTCTATTTATAACCCTCAACTAACCCTAATTCTCTCTCTCTCTCTCTCTCTCTCCTCCACATGGCTTCATCCTACGGTCCTAACAATCGTCCTTTTGAAGAGGTGGTTAGGAAGAACGTATTGGGTTCTTCGATCTCTTGAAGGAAAAACTCTCTTGGGTTCAAGAACTCTCTCGAGTTCAAGAACTCTCTTGGGTGCTTTGATTTCTTGAAGAACTCTCTTGGGTTCAAGAACTCTCTCGAGTTCAAGAACTCTCTTGGGTTCAAGAACTATATTGAGTTCGAGATCTCTTTTGGGTTCTTCGATCACTTGAAGAACTCTCTTGGGGTTCAAGAACTATATTGAGTTCGAGAACTCTCTTGGGTTCTTCGTTCACTTGAAGAACTCTTTTGGGTTCAAGAACTATCTTGAGTTTGAGAACCATCTTGGGTTCTTTGATTTCTTGAAGAATTCTCTTGGGTTCAAGAACTATCTTGAGTTTGAGAACTCTCTTGGGTTCTTTGATTTCTCTCTTGGGTTCAAGAACTATATTGAGTTCGAGCTCTCTTGGGTTCAAGAACTATATTGAGTTCGAGCTCTCTTGGGTTCTTCGATTTCTTGAAGAACTCTCTTGGGTTCAAGAACTATATTGAGTTCGAGAACTCTCTTGGGTTCTTTGATCATTTGAAGAACTCTCTTGAGTTCAAGAGCTATCTTGAGTTCGAGAACTCTCTTGGGTTCTTCGATTTCTTGAAGAACTCTCTTGGGTTCAAGAATTATCTCGAGTTCAAGAACTCTCTTGGGTTCTTTGATCTCTTGAAGAACTCTCTTGGGCTCAAGAGCTATATTGAGTTCGAGAATTCTCTTGGGTTCTTCGATCACTTGAAGAACTCTCTTGGGTTCAAGAACTTTCTCGAAGTTCAAGAACTCTCTTGGGTTTAAGAACTATATTGAGTTCGAGAACTCTCTTGGGTTCATGAATTCTCTCGAGTTCAAGAACTCTCTTGGGTTCTTCGATCTTTTGAAGGGGTGCTAATCCATTCTTTATGCGGATACTTTACTATAAATCTCTTCATGGGCGGGTGAATATTGGAGGTGGAAACGCAGACTTTATTGAAAATCAAATGGCTGCATGGTTTGCAAAGCAAGAACTACATGTTTTGATTAATTTTGCTGATAGAATTTTCAAAGATTCGTGGAATTCCAAGATCGGTCTATTGGTTCGCTTGTGGCTGAACTCCTGAGCTTGTAAGTCCCTTGTTTTTCCTCTTTCTCAATGACATATGGCCCTTCCCAAGTGGGTGAGAGTTTTCCTTGGTTTCTTGGATCAGAGGCTGCCACTTTGCAAAGAAGTACGTCACTTGGACGATACCTCTTGTTCTTCACCCGAGTATTGAAGTACATGGCTACTTGACTTTGGTATCTTTGCATAGCTTCTTCATCTCGACCGTCTTGAACTCATATGGTCATCGTATTGCCCGACCTCTCGGGCCTCTTCTTTTGCTTAAGATAATTCACATAACATTGCCTTGAGACTCTTTGATCGGATGAGCACTCCTCAACTCCTGCTACTGTTAGAAACTTCAATTTTCATATGCCTTGAAAAGACCACTGCCCTCAAGGCACTAAGAGTTGGTCTCCCAAGTATAATGTTGTATGCTGAGAGATCTCGAACTACCATGAAGGTCGATTGGATAACGGCATCCCGAGGTGATATCCCGATCCTCAAATCCAATTGAATAGTGCCTTCGGATATGGCTGAGGACCCGGCAAACCCATATAAATGAGTCCCACATGGAGTCATCATCTCATCTTCAAGCTTGAGCTTCATAAATGCCTTGCACAACGGGAGGTCAGCTGAAGATCCCGTGTCTACAAGGACTCAGTAAACTTCTCAATTTGCCAACACTTTGATGACTATGGCATCATCATGAGGGGTAGTTATTCCCTTGAGATCTTCATCCGTGAAAGTTATTGGATCTGGACATAGATCACTTTTTCTTTTTCTAGGTAATTGCATTGATCCCACAAACTGCGCTTTTTGTTTAGCCTTCTTGATTGATTCTTCAGTTGGATTTCCCAACACAACATAAATGGGAGTCCCTTCACGATGGTCTTGCTTCTTCTCGGGAAGCTTCTCCACATGCTCTAGGCTCTTCGACCTTGGTCTTTACGTTCTCTTGCTGGAGACTTCTCTCGATCTTGTCTCGCTCTTTGAAGGTACTTCTTAAGATGGCCCGCTTGGATGAGTTTCTCGATCTCAATCTTGAGATTTCTACACTCATCCATGTGGTGGCCGTAATCCTTGTGAAAACGACTATACTTAGTCATATTCCTCTCTTCCGGACAAGAATGAACCTTGCTCGACCACTTCAAGAGGTCCTTATCTCGAATTTGCATTAAGATTTCTGACCTCCTAGTATTTAGAGGTGAATAGTCCTCGTCGGCAAGTCTACCTTCCAACGTACTCCTTTGTCATTCTTCCCACGAATATTCGAGGTTTGACCTCGTTCTCCATAATTCTTCTCCTCCTTCTCTCCTTTTGTGGATTCTTCTTGGGCTTCAATAACCCCCTGCAACCGTTGCTTGTTTTTGACATTTCTTGAGAAGGACTTCGTAAGTCTTGGGCTTATCTTGAAGTAAAACCTCTTAGCAAGCGTCGTTGGGTTATCCCACTCCATAATGCGTTGTACACCACCGTATCATCCAACTCCTCGACTTCAATAGCCACTTTATTAAATCTCAAGAGATAGTCTCGAATAGACTCATTTTGCCTTTGTTTGATGGCGAAGAGGCTATCCGCCGTTTTCTTACTCCCAATGCAACTTCGGAACCTCGCAATGAACTTCCTCCCAAGTTCTCTAAAGTTTTGGATAGATCTTGGCCTTAGGCTAGTAAACCACTTTATTGCTGAGCCCTTGAGAGAAGCCAGAAAAGTTCGGCATAGTAACTTATCCTCTCTCCCAATCACCGCCATGACTGACTTGAAATAGCTAATGTGCTCACGAGGATTAGACTCGCCTTCAAAAGGAATGAATGTTGGCATAATGAAATTGAGTGGAAGAGGTGCTCTTATGACTTCTTCAGAAAAGGGCTCTTTATCGACCACATCATAGTCATCATCTTGGTCCCGATCGTCAAGCTTCCTCTCCAAGTTTTCCATTCTCCTTCCGAGACCATGTGCATTTTGATGTCCTTGTGGAGACCGAATACTTCCAAGATCTGAATATTGGGAGGTAGGCAAGTGAGAGGATCGTGTTTGGCTGGTTTACCCTCTCGGGTTACTCGACCTTACGTCCCTCCTTCCTTGGCTTTCACCCTCTTGTTCACGAACTCTTTTGTCTGGGAGTCTCCTTGGTAAGTCTTTGGTCTGGCTGACCCCAATCAAATGATTGAATGCACTTCCCTGAGTTTGATTTCCTTGGTGGGGGTGGTTCTTCAATATGAACTCCTTGAATTCTTTCTTCAACACGCTCGTTCATTTGCCTAGGCCTCTGCCGGCCCTTCGCGAACCTCATTCTCTGGATGTTGTCTAGCTTGAGTTTGCTGAGTGGCTTCATGCATTCTTCCTTCTTGAGTATTTCGAGTGGGTCCTGGTGGCACCCTGACTTGATGAACTAAGCCTCGAACAACTCCTTGGAGTTCCAACATTTGTTGTTGCACTTCCCTTTGCATATTTTGTAGATCGGCTACCGTTGCTGGATTTGGGGGTTGGCTCGAACCTCCTTCTCCAAATGGAGTTGGTATGGTTCTTGAAGGAACCTCTGGAATCCCCTCTTGACCTTGCTCTTGACTTTGATTTTGTTGATTAGGAGAAAGGGGGACCTGCTCTTGAACACCTTGATTGCATCCGTTCTCCATCTCTCTTTCTCTTCCTCGAGTAGTGACTTGATTGGAATTTGAAACAACATTGTTGGTGGTGCATCTCACCATTACTCTTTGTAACGTTTGCCATAGATGGCGCCAATTTGTTGCATTTAGACCTTCTTCACGTCAACCGGGTAGTTGGACGACCTCTTAAAGGTTTCTCCAACTCAATATGAGTAGGGATGCCTGCACTCACAAAGGAAATTAGAGTGGCCCGACCTTGTGTTGGTCGGGGGACCGCCTCCGACGCCCAAGTTAGTCTAGGCAACAATAGAAAGCTTTGAGAGGGTTCTCAAAGCCTAGAGAATGATAAGATGAATCTCATACCTTGTTCATCTTAGGATGGAGGTTATATAGTGGTTACCTAGAGGCGGCCCATTTAGTTGAAGAGTGGGCGAGTTGCCTTAGGAAGCATGTTCTTTTCTTAGTGGGATTAATGAAGCCGTTACTCCATCATCCACTTCCCCACGTTTCGGAGTGGGTATGGTGGCTGGTTATCTCTAATTGACCCTTTTGACTTGGTCATCTTCAACGTTCCTCTTGGACTTAGCATTGGGCGTTCTCTCACTACCTGAGCCTATCTCAAGTGAATATCGAGGAATCCCTTAGGGAAGGGGTTCTTCAACTCCCCAAGGGGGTGTGTGTGGTTCTCCACAAGGGGTTCTTCAACTCCCCGAGGGATGTATGTGGTTCTTCGTGACGGGTTCTTCAACTCCCCGAGGGGGTGTATGTGGCTCTCCACGAGGGGTTCTCGGGTTGCAAACCCTCCACAACACTCACCAAAGCAAACAATAGCAAGAGTCTCCCACTTCGATTCATCATTGAGAACAACAATTTGTCGTTGCCGAGCAATAACTACAATGCACCTTTCATTCCCGAAATCAAAACCTTTTTCTTGTTCAAAGAAAACAATGTTGCCGAAATCAAAACCCTTCGTTGCCCAAATCAAATGTCCCTACTCTTATTAGATTCTAAATGGGTTTCCCCTTTAATCTGTCATAAATGAAACTACTCATCTCTATTTCATCCTCATCCCTATCAAAACCAAATCACAACCTTGGCCAACATACTGGTGAAGGCACGTTGCCATGCCAGAATTTCTGGGACAGTTTTTGGGTCTAAGGCAGAATTGTGTAAAAAGGGAAACGCCATTGCAGAACAATGTGAGTTGTGTTTAGATAGTGGAGATCTTTGAAACTAGTTGTGGGCCCCTATTGTTGAGACTTGTTTCTAGAGAGTTTTGGTAGGGTATTTTGGTAATTTTTGGGTTTAGGGTTTTCTTTCTATATCGCTATGGAAAAAATCTTTTATTAGAGTTGGTAGACAACATTTTAGGCGGCTGCTTCTTCTTCTTCTTCATTTTAAAACCATCATAGAGCTCATCTGAGAGTGTAACCTTTAGATGAATCACAGCAAATTTGGTCTTATGAGACTATGCATCGTCTCTTTTCTCATTTTTATTGTGTAACTTTTCTAGTAGGATGCACCTTACATCCTTCTCTTTTCATTTTCTCTATTTCCTTTTGAGCCTTGGTAGTCACCATCTCATTCTTTCCACCATTTTCTCTAATAATTTGGACCTCCTTGCGATTATAAAAATCCCAAACTTTCTCCTGTCATCTTCATTTCTTTCTTTCATTGTAATTGCCATACCATCTTCTCTCTATTCATTGTGATTGCTTATTGAAGACAATATTCCCACTATCCCATCGACTCTAATGGTGGGTATCCCATAGAACAACCATTTTAGTTGAACCTTGCGTTTGGATCAATAGAGAGCTTTAGGTATCTTACCTAGAGAAGATCTGAATGGTTGCCGAACCTAAGGTCTTCTTCTGTGTTAGAGTTCATTTGCAACTATGTAGAATATCAAATGCTCACAGCGTAGCAGCTCCACAGGTTAGTCATTGTGATGATATATTTCTGTATTTCTTTTACATTTTGTTATGTTGGTATCCAATATTCTTCTGTCATTTGCATTTTTGTTATCATTGTCTCAAGCTATTTTTGTTGGTGATATGGTCGTCGATGGGTGAATTCCCATCGGATTTTGTGAAGAGTAATCCTTGTAGTTGTCTTCTTCCATGTAAAGGCCGTGGGACTCCCTCTGAAACCCTAAGCCCTTCTCCCAAAATGATGAAACCCTCATTCTGAGGGTTGTAATGCATATTCATTAAGGTCCCTTAAATCTAGGGCATTGGTTGTATATAATTTTAATTTATTTAAGTAATTATATTCTATGTCTAACCAATGGCTAAAAACACAATCATGCACCATAATTAAGTAGCAAAATACAAAAACCTCTCCTTTTTATTCTAAATGGAGCATCTAATGATATTCATCTTAGTTGCAAGCATTTAATTATCCTCCAAATCTGGTGTGCAAATAGTATATATGGTGGTCTTTAATTTATCTTAGTAGCAAATCATTTTTTATTCTCATTCAATATATTTGTGTGCAGGAACTTTTTCCAAGATTAAAAATGTGCCAAAAATTTAGCAAATGCATTACTAGAGAAGAGATGGAGTATTACTATTTCCACCTAGTTAAGAAGCACAACAAAAAAGGAAAGCTGTACAATCGGATCAATGATTTACCTGGAACCGCCAGTTGGATTCCAGCAAGAGTGCTCATCATTTGATCCAGAGCTTCAATGCTAAGTTGGGGGGAGAAGATTTGAGAGGAAGAAGTGAATAAGCGTGAAGATAAACAATGTCGAATCGTAAATTCAACCATTCTTGGAATTGTTTCTTGCTTCGATCCTTCAAATTCCTATTGTAGTGATTCTTCAACCTACAGTTCTGTTTGGGAGTTATAAGTTATTAAAACTGAACATACTCATTTGATGTAATCTCCGCTTAATTGGGAAAAGACCAACTTAACTAGTGCTAACTGGCCTTTGCAAATTCTGTTCTTGTGTATCTTTTCATATTCAATTTCGCTTTCTCGAGGGAAATAATGCATATGTATAATGTTCTTAGAGACCGATCTTCATTTTCTTTTGAAGAGATACTTCGTAATCTTGTAACCTTCTTCCATTATATAGTGAAACATCCTTCAATTTTATTAATAGCACATCACATTGGTGTGTGAACCACATTAAACCATTGTATGTATCATTTTATTATGTTTTCCTTTCTCGAATTGGTATTTTGGGTGTTCATTTGATTCACTTGAGGGATGACTCAGATGTAGCTAGCAGTAAGTTTTGTAAAAGAATGCAGAAGAAATGAGCATGATTGAGATAGATTAGACATGGCCTTTATGTTATAATTTCGGTTGTTGGTTCTTCTGGATTTGCTGGAAGGCTAACATGTATGGAAGCTGTGGGTTATATCTTTCTTAATTTGCAACCACTTCTGTGATATCCCTCAAAATACTAACCTGAAAATCTATATTGTAGGTTTGAAAACCCAGAGTGCGGATAGAAGGCAACTGTGGGCCATCCAAGTAGAGATCATTGGATTGGTTTTCGAACCAATGGAAGTAGATGGAGATAATACTGAGTTGGGAGTTCTGTCAAAATTTGAAAGAAGATCTAACTCGGATGTTGACAGACTTGGTAGATGGATCAAGAATATAGTGATAACATGTGTAGAAAGTCCCGAAAAATCGAGTAAGACTCTTCTATAGCATAGTAAACGACCCAAGATTGAGCTAGGGCACTCAGGGAATTAAATTCACTCTTGAAACAAAAGTACCAGGGGTGGGTTGCCTGCTCTGGTCGCCTTAGGTGACCCACCCAACTTCAGGGAAAAAAAGGGTATTTTGGAAAAGTGACTTTACAAGCCCTATTTAATGATTTTTTGTTCTAAAATGTGTCATTATATTCTAAAGCCGTCAGAAAATGTTAGAGCTCCTCAAGAGAACCCTCTCCAAGGTGAAGAAAGGTGTGGAGATCATCAGTCAAGGTTTCCAAACTCTGATTCGCTTTCTTAAAGGTTAGTATTCATTTTCTTCATTCTAGTTCTCTTCATTTGATTGATTTCTCCTATTGCCAAGTCCTAGACGAAAGTTTCTATTTGTTGTAATGATCTAATTCTTTTGTACTCTTTACTATAGAGTGAATCTCCATTCACTCTGGCTCATCCGTGAATTTTACGATTAGATTTCAGAGAAGATCTAATATAGGATTCGTTAGGTTTTCCTTCTTTTCGCTTTGATTAATCTCTAAACTATGTTAGATCATGTTCTAATATGATTTCATAATTTTTTAAATAATTTTGGAGTAGTTTAGAACCCAAACGGAAAGTTTCCTGTCGATCTGAGCCAAATCTGTTAGTACACAGAAGGCTGGTTGATTGCTCTGGTTGCCCTGGGCGACCCACTGGTGATCCACCCAAGCTTTGGTAGATTCATGGCTGGGCTAATTGCTCTGGGCAACCCCCCCCCCCCCCAACCAACCCACTCACTGCCAAGTTGGTTGATTGTTTCTCTTTTCAACACCATATGTCACATCCACCCAGCCGGTACCCTATCTGGCATACCCAAGTGTGTGATCCACAGCCCCAAAGATCAGTTTGAGGAAATCAACCTCCCAGATTTATAATAATACAATCAAGAACAAACAAAATCTATGTTTAATTTTATTAATTGAAAGATCAAGATAAGATTCAAAGATGCATTATAATTAGAGTGCGAAAATGATACCAATAGAATAAATCAATGTAGAGTATAGCGGAAAATCACTCTACAACAGCCGTGGAAAAGTATATAAAACTAAAAAGAAGATTACAACTGGTTCCCAAAAGTAAGGAAAACAAGTAAACAAAATCTAAACTAATGTTTATTCAAATCTATAAAGAACACTTCTAAAAGTAAAGTCTCTATATCCAAGCATCGCTTGACTAGCACATGAGTACGACTAATCCTGATAAGCTCCTCCGTCACTTTGGTAGTCTTCACAGTCCTAGTCACAGTAGCCAGCACCTTGGGTATAATATGAGTCATCCGGGGCAATCTCATATGTTTGTCCGTCATAGTCATCAACACCTATAGATAGATCTAACAAAGTTGTTGTAAAAAGGAGTGAGTTCAAAAAAACTCAGCAAGACAGTTAATTCCACAATATAGCATGATAGAAAAATATAAATGATGCAACATGATATGAAACAGACATGCAAGTATGATTCTAACTCTATGTATTCTGGTCTCAAGTGGCAGACATGCTTTAAGTCATAGCTCCATACTCCTTTGGGTAGGTCTCCAATCACTCTTCTCAACCATCTCGGTATCTTGGGTTCTCCGGTGGTAATTGGGTCCTACATCCCTCTCGGACATTCCATGGTTGGGGTTTAGGTCACCACTCAATCACATCACCATTGGTCTGAGTATTGGCGCATGTCAAGGTTAAGCTTATCCCAATGCAAGTCTTCTACTTAGTAATATCAAGTTAGAGTTAGATACTTCATTTCTTCGCCTCTCGCGATCCTTTTCAATATCCTTCTCACTAGAGTCAGCGTATCATATGGCTACAACCAATTCGGACTACAGACTCATCAACCCTATTGGTCATCCAAAAATAGTAAACGGGAAGCTCTCATGTCCTCTCACGGGTTGGTTACCGATTTTAAGCGCCCATGAACCCAAGTCTACTACTGCAACCCTACCATTGGCCCCCACAATGTGATTCATGTTCTCTCACGGATTGGCTACTAGTCTTGAGCACTCACAGATCCCCATTGCTACCACGGGTTACTCGGTCTCAATACCCTTCCGAATTGGTTCTAATATAACAAGGTAATCCTAGCCAAACACTGCTAGACAAGCCCTAGGTATGTCAACCAATAATCAGGGAAAGAGTCAAGGGGCACCATAGGAAATGTCCCATACCACTTCCACTGATGTCCAAAGACAAAAATGTCAAAAGGACATTCCCCATTCTCCAATTATACTTAAGCAATCACATTCCAAATCAGTCATTCACAAGCACAACTGACGAATCAATGCATAGGGAAATAACCATTCATACATGATCAAAATAACAATTTTACATGAACAAGTCCTACTATAATTACAATACATACAACATCAATATAATTATAAGAAAATTATAAGAAACAATAGTATGATCATGCAATCCGAGTCAAATACAAGTAACATGCATTTTAGGTTATTAGGGAACAACCGTCCTTACCTTAATTAACTTCGAAGAATTCCGGAGAAAAGAATGAGGATAGGTCCAAAGTTAGCAAATAAACCCTAAACAAACATAGTTCAAGCATTAGGATCAAACCTTCGAAGATCGGAAGTGAAACGGATCAAAACAGACCAAACTTGGAGCTACTGACACTGTGGGCAGCTTAGTTGGGTCGCTCAGGCAGATAGACCCCAATGTACTGTACGGACATAAACTCCAAATTTTGATCCGAACCTCAACTTCCGGGATTCAAAACACTCCAAAATTTTAAAGGGAACTCTAGAATAGTAGTCTAAGACTATCTAGCATAGATTAGACATCAACAATGATCAAAAGAGTAGAATTCTAAATTAATCAAAAACTAGGTTTTTACCAAAATCAATCCGTGAATTCTATAGAGAGGGTAGAGAGAATGAGAATTCACTTTAGAAAGAAAAGAACAATAGATCTTAGATAGAAATAATCATAGGAATGAATCTTGCATGCTTTAGAAATAAAAAAACCATAGAATGATCACACATTCATGAAGATCTAACAAGATCTCATTCTAAAATCAAGTTGTGTAGATCATAGAAGCATTGAAGTGAATGGAGATTCACTCACAACTACAGAGATTAAGGAAGAGGTCTTTGTAATGGTACAAAAGCTTCTTCATAATCACAGAGACAATAAGAATCAATAAGAGAATAGATCAATGAAAAAATATGAGTGATCACCAACCTTAAGGAAGAAGATTCGCCGAAAAAGATTGTGGATTCGAAGAGGATCTTCCACAACTCCAATGTGAGGGCTTGAGAGAGGCTTCCCACGTTCTCCATAGGCTTTAGAACAACGTGAGGCTGATTACCACGAAGTTCTATTAAATAGAGCATCAAAAACCTAAAAATCAGAGGTTTTACACTTAAGCCCTTGTCACTGTGGGTTGCTCAGCCTAATCGACCCACCTGATAGACCCAAGCTGACAGTAAGCCCAGATATAGGGAAATGAAGCTCCAAACCCCAAAATTTTCAATGGGGCTTCTCCTAACTCAATAAGTGACTTACCTAGCATTGAGGGACCTTCCAAAACATGTCCAACTAGGCCTCAAGTCCATCAACCAAGCTCTTCAACACCAAGATGTAGTTTCTTCTCCAAATTAGACAAGGTTTCCAAGTAGGGAACTCCATCATCAATCTCCATGGGTTTTGGGTCAAACACCATGTCTTCCACTGAGATGGCCCATAATTTCCTTCTACCTTCACTTCGGGTCTTCGGACCTACAAACAAATGGGTTTCCGGGTTAGGGTTTCGGTTGGATTTCACACCATACTTCTAGGGTTGTTCTTAACTTTGAACCCGAACATACTCTTGACCTAATTACAAGATTACAAATCGATAGCAAAGTGAGGACGTTCACTTGCACATAACCATTGTTACATTCTTGATTTCTATGAAACTTGCTTATATGATTACATACTATTGTTTTAGGGTTTAGGAATGATTATTATAACTTTGAAATATTAGTATATATGTGATTAGTGATGTTCATGTTATATGGATCAACATGTGACTGTATGGACTTAGAATGACTTGTGACTTGAGAATGTGATTGAATCCATCTTGTAATGCGAATGTAAGTTGTGATTGTGAATTGGGGAATATCATTCGTGTGAAATCCCACCTAACCCTAATCTGAAAATACTTAGTTTAGGTCTGAAGACCCGAAGTGAAGGAAGAAGATAGTTGTCACATCCACCCAGCCGGTACCCCATCTGGCATACTCGGGAATGTGATCCACAGTCCAAGGATCAAGAATCGAGGGACCATGCCTCCCACATACGCGATAACATAATCATGAACAATAATAATCAAGGTAAAAACAACTAATACTAGATATCATGAATAAGATAAGATTCAATAAATCAGAGTGCGGAAAACAGAAAATGTCAAAGTGTGAATATAATCATAAAGATAAGAGAAGGTGTGATAAACACTCTCTTAGAGTAGCGGAAGTGAAGTATAATCAAGTTAATTACAGAACCAAGTATCCCAAGATAATCCCAAAAACAAGTTAATTACATATCCAGAGGTTCCATAAATACACCAGGGAAATGGGGCACTAAGCTAGGGTTTCTTCTATCCTAATGATGGTCTCCTCAATGGCATGGATGAAGAAAGCCCAACTTTGCTGCTCCCGCACAATCATGGGGCTAACCCTGGTACGGATAATAATCCTCCTCGGCACCAACACTCGGATCTTCACAGATGCTACCACCCGGAGGGTAGTATGCGGAATCAAAGTCCGTCTCGAAGGGGGTGCCATCATAATCTTCGGTACCTGTAGGATAATCTAAAAACATTTGTACAAAAGGAATGAGTTCGAAGAACTCAGCAAGGCAGTTATTCCACAGTTAAAATCATACATATACAAAACATAACATAATGCGATATGATATGGAACATATGATGCAAATATGATTCTACTCTATGAATGCTAGTCTCTATGGTAGACATGCTTTAAGTCATAGCACCATACTTCTTTGGGTGGTCAGTCACTCCCCCTCAATCATACAAGATATCTTGGGTCTGCCAGGGAAGTTCGATAAAGTCATCTAAAAAACCATGGTAAGGGAATCGGTCACCGCTCTCTCACATCACCGTTTGGTATAAGTACTGGCGCATGTCATAGTAAAGCCTAGCCCAATGCAAGTCATCTACTCAGTTGTATCAAGTCAGATCCAGATACGTCCATTCCTTGCCCCCGGCGATCCTTTCCGGTATCCTTCACACTAGAGTCAGCGAAATCCCAGATTTCGGACTCATCAACCCTATTTTTCATCCACAAATAGTAAACGGGAAGCTCTCACGTCCTCTCACGGATTGGTTACCGGTCTTGAGCACCCGTGAGCCCAAGTCTAGCCATTTGCAACCCTACCAATAAATGATCCCTTTCGGGTATCCGTAGCATGGTTTATGTCCCCTACCGGATTGGTTACCGGCCTAGAGCGCTCATCAAACCATACACTACCACAGGTCGTTCGGTCTCAATGCCCTTCAGATTCGGGTCTGACATGACAAGGACAATCCTAGCCACTCACTAGACAATCTATGTATGTCATCCAATAACCCAGGAAAGTGTCGATAGGCATCTTCGGAGAACTTCCCATACTATTCCCTCCGATGCCCCAGGACAGAAGTGTCAATAGGACACTCCCCAATCCCAAGTTATATGTAGGCAATCACATATTCAAATTCATCATTTCTCATGCATCCAATACATCTTCATAATAAAAGTTACATCATGATATTGAAATGAATCATCATAGACATAAGTAATCAATAATAATTTAACATGACAAGAGTATAAGAATTCCGATGCTACTATCCTAACACATGTATAACAGTCTTACAATAATTAAAAGAAATCAAGAGATTCAATTCTTTAAGTACAAACACAATTCATAAGTTGATGGCCTATATTGTTTATGGAGATAACCATCCTTACCTTGGGTTGAGTTGATGATGAATTGAGAATACCAAGAAATGGTCCAAAAGAATTGTTAAAACCCTAAACAAACATCAATAATAAGTTAGAGAAGAAATAGGAAAGATTGGATGTGAAATGGTTCTAAACTGGCTAAAGTTACTGTCAGCAACAACTTTGGTCGATGGTCTTTGGTCGATGGCATCGACCAAAGACCATTGACCAAAATTCTTTTCGGGACAAAATAATGGATTTTGGGGGTTTTCATCCAAAATTGATTTTCCGGTGTTCGGATCAATCTGAAACTTGGGGATTGCTTAAGGACAGTAGTAGGACACTATAAATCAGGAAAACAACATAATCCAATGATGTAAATAGAAATCCCCAATTTGAGCTATCAAGTTCAAGTGACAAGCATTATGGCATGGCTTGGGATTGATTGCATTGACATAGAAATGGCATGAAATAGCTAGGGGAACTTATAGAAATTCATTTAGAATCAAATAATAGTGGTAAACATGAACATAGTATACAGTTTTGTACAAAATGACATGATGTTGAGAGGAAAATCAAGAAATACATATGCTAAGCTTGAGATGGAGGCATAGCATCAATAGATGGCTAAAGAAATCATAGATTAATCATGAGTAGACACTTGGAGTGATGGTTGCAAGGTTGAAGCACCATCTCCAATGTCTCAACAGCAAGAGAGGAATGGAAAAGAATAGAAAAAGGTAAAATAGAGAGTGGAATGATGATTCATACCTTGATGTTGAAGATGGAGGCAAGAATCAACAATAAACAATGTGTTTTTGGTGGAGTACCCTTCACATATACCTAGGAGTTGCTTGGGAAGCTCTCCCCACGTTTTCAGGAGTGAAAATGATTGCAATAGGGCTCAAGGCTCGAGGTTATAATAATTAGAAAAGAGAATATTCCATGGAATCATTAACTCGGCTGACTGGGAAACTTTGGTCGATGGCATCGACCAAAATATTTTTCAGCAGAAAAACAGGTTTAGTTCAGCAACTTCAAGTGGGGTTTTGAAAGGCTATATAAGGTCAAATTAAGTGAGGTTTTCTTCTACAATTCAATCAAGAAGTCTAGTTTTGGGGAATACCTTCGGATTGTGCACGGGAGGTCATTAAGTAGTTCAACCAAATAAATCTTCACCGATGCGCAGACTTTCCTTAAACACTGACAATGCATTTAAGCAAGGGGTATCATCGTCAATGTCCATGGGCTCGGTCTCCGCATCATAGTTATCAATCAGAAGGGTTCACAAATCTCTTCTACCACCGCTTCGGGTCTTCGGGCCTAAATACAACAGTGGATCCGGGTTAAGGTCAGGGTTAGAATAGGGCTGGATATTACAATAGTTGTGGGCCATCTTAGTTGAACCCATTGAGTCTAACCTAGAGCCAATGGAGATTGATGATGGAGTTCCTCCTACGGAAACCCTGAGTGACTTTTGGGAGAAGTTGTAGCTTGTTGATGTTGAACTTGGATGACAGACTTGAGTCCTAGTTTGACACTTTTTGAAAGGTCCTACAATGCTAGGTAAGACCCTTTGTTAAGTTGGAAAAGGATGCAGTGGAGTTTGTGGCTTTTGGAGACCAAAATCTGATTTTTTACCTTGTTGTCTACTTCGGTCACTTTAAGCGACCAAAGCTCCCAGGGACAGTTTGGTCACTCATTAGAATTTTAGGTTTTTGAAGCCCTATATATTCCAATTTCGTTCTAATTCATCCCATAATGTTCTAAAGCCTCTAAAGAATGTGAGAAGAACCTCAGAGCCTCCTCTTCAAAGCCAAGGGAGATCCCCAAGCATCCGTAGAAATTTCTCTGTCGAATCTTCTTCTTCAAGGTTAGTAATCGCTCTGTTTCTCTCTAAATCCTTTCTCTCTTCTGTTTCTACCCAATTTCGTGATTGTGAGGAGGGTCTTACACTGCTATAATGACCTAATCTCAGATCCTCATAGTTTTAGAGTGAATTCCTATGTGCTCTATTCTCTCCATAGACAATATGGGGTGATTTATGTGTTTTGACCCAGCATATGACCATGATCTTATTCTAATCTGAGTTGTTTGATTTCTAAACTCTTTTAGATCTATTCCTGGGTTGTTTTCGAAGCATGATCTACTATTTTCTTATCTCTAAAATGAATCCCCATTCATTCTAGTCTCTCTGTAAAATTCATAGACTGATATCAATAAAAGCCTATTTTATGATTTGATTGGATTTCTTTTCCATTGACCATATATGGTGCTTAGACCTTGACAGATAGTCTTCTTTTACTATTAGTAATCTTCCCTTTTAATTTCAGAGTGTTTCCAATCCCGGACGATGAGTTTCTAACCAAATTAGGGTTTTCTGTCTGTACAGTAGACCTTTGGTCGCTTGACCCTTGGTCGCTTTAAGTGATCAACCATAAGCAACCAAGCTAGTCAGTGACAACAACTTTCACTATTTTGGTCAGTTTTCATCTCCAATCCTTGGGGGTTTGTTCCTAATGCTTAACCTATGTTTGTTTAGGATTTCTTTGGTAATTTTGGGCCTACCCTCTAATCTTTTCTCCGGAGTTTCAAATCAATTAATAAGGTGAGCATGTTCACTCACAATTGACGTCATTATGTGCTATACTATGATAAGATTTGTATGCATACGTTAGCTACTGTTTTAGAACTTTTTTATAGGGTAATTTTCATCCAGGATCCCCTGAGGTTTGATCTATGTTATTTTTAGTCCAAATAAATAGACACTTTGCATCTGCCTCCCTTGAGCTATCCGATAAGATCAATTAAGGACAAATTGTAATTTTTATGACCAAAATACCCTCATATTTATTCTTCCTTTACCACCTTCTTCTACTCAGATGATCAATTAGAAAAATGCCTTTGAAACCCTTCCGTCCAAACCCTAATCCAAACCTAGATTTGATATTGAGGAGCAGAACATTTTTACTTGTTGTTACCATCTACCGTCAGAAATCATATAATTCTCCGAGTTGGCTGGAGACGATCGCTAAAGAAGACAAATCGAATGGGTTCATACCTCGTCCAAAAGGATTAGCAATTGCCTTCTCTTCTGCTTTTCTTTTTCTTTCTCTGGCCCTTTGCTTTCGTATACAGAGAAGTAATTTTGGAGCTGAAAACTTCCATTAATGAGACAATTTAGCTTGTGAATTTATTAATGCTTTTGCAAAGATGTTTCCTGTAAATCTCTGTTATTTTTTTGGAAGAATCACCTTCCGATTTAATCCTCGATAGACCAAAATTTGAAAGCTTCACACGGTAATTCGAGCTCAAGAGAACATTACTTGGTTTTATATCACCATGGATGTCCGAGTTGTCTCATTCCAAATGCAAAAAAAGCAAGTGCTGGAGCAATGTTGATGATGATATCAAACCTTTGTTTCCAATCCAGAATTGGAACTTTGGAACCCCTGGTGCTTCTACGAAAAGCAATTCCTGCAAACTCTTGTTGGGCATATACTCATACACTAGAAATCTCTTCTTCTCAACACAATAACCCAGCAGCGTAACCACATACGGCGATCGAAGACTCCCAAGAACTTGCAACTCGTTCTGAAACTCTGTTTCAGCTTGCAAAGAAGTTGCATCAAGTCTCTCAACTGCAATAGACTTGTCATCATGAAGAATACCTCGAAACACAACACCTGATCCACCTTTCCCAATTGAATTACCATCACTGAATACATTCGTCACCGATTTAAGCTCCTTGTAAGAGAACCTCTACAACCTTAAAGGAGCACAAGAGTCAAAAGGGCTGGTGCGGGAACGATTAAATAGAAAGTACCAGAGGTGGTAGATCAAGAACAAGAAGTTAAGAAAGATAAGACCAGAAGACGAGATAGTAACAACAAGTAAAAATGTTCTGCTCCTTAGTATTGAATCTAGGTTTTGGATTAGGGTTTGGACCGAAGGGTCTCGAAGGCATTTTTCTAATTGATCACCGGAGCAGAAGAAGGCGGTAAAGGAAGAATAGATATGGGGGCATAAAAATTATAATTTGTCCTTAATTGATCTTATTAGATACCTCAAGAGAGGCAGATGCAAAGTGTCCATTTATTTGGACTAAATATGACATAGATTAAACTTCAGGGGGTCCAAATGAAAATTACCCATTTTTATATTGTTATAATTTTATAATTATAGTATGCTATTCCACTACTAATACAACATCCAAGAAGAATTTCCATTAGGGGTTTGTACTTCATATTTTTGCTGGGAAGATGGTTGATTAAGTAACAACTAGTTGAAACAACATAAGCCCAATGAGTTTTAGGGCCAAATGTGTGAAACAGAAGAGCACGAGTAACCTCAAGAAGAAGCTTTTTCGTTCAGCAACTTCATTTTGCCGTGGAGTGTCAACACAAGAACTATGATGCAACATACCTTGACATCAAATAAAGACCTAAAATGGATTGTTAGTATATTTTGTTCCATTGTTAGTGCATAATATTTTGATGCTGGTCTTATACTAAATTTTAACCATATTGACAAAATCATGAAATACTGTCAACACTTCACTTTTCAAACATAATAAATATAGGCATGTAATACGAGACTTGTCATCAATGAAGGTAACAAAGTGCTTGAAACCATTGCAAGAATCCACAGGTGATTTCCAAACATTAGAATGCACTAATTCAAATAATTTAGCTAAAAACACGTGAACTAGAAAGAAAAGGCAGTTTATGTTGCTTTGAAAAATGACAAACTTCACATCGACTAGGGTCACCAAAAAAATTAGGGTCTAAATTCTGTAAAACAACATATAAAGGATGACCCATACGATTTTTCCACAATTCAGACATGGCATATATCTCTACTTCCTTTTGCAATAAAAGCATCCAAAGGAAAATCAAGGACGTAAAGCCCATGTGTTGTAGTCTTTAAACACAGCATTGGTAGCAGAAAAAACAATGATACAATTCAAATCTCTTGAAAGCCTACTAACAGACAACAAATTATATGACAAGGCATGCACAAATAACACATCACATGCCATTGAATTTTTTTTTTGATAGTGTCAATTCCTTGAATAGGAACTTGGGTTCTATTAGCAACAGTGATTGGAGAATGAAGCCAAAAGGGCAACAAAGATAGAATCTCATTCTATGGAAACCAATATGAGAATAGACATATGATCCTATTGTAATCCAACCAACATGGAAACAAAGATAAAATCCAATTGTAATCCTATCCATCACCCTATGGTTTCCAATTTTAACTCTCCATCTCACTCATTGTACTCATCTCTATTTAAAGGAAATAAACTCTCCCCTAGAAGCAAGTAGAATAGGGGATTCATCTCCGTGGATGTAGGTCTTCTCCTTGTGTGACCGAACCATGTCATATTTTGTGTTCCCTTTCTTTTATCTTTACTTTGATTGCTTTTTAACTTGTTATCAAAGTGGGTTCTAGTGGTGCTTGACCTTTGTGGAAGTGAATCTTGAGAAGTCGTCAGGGATAAGATCTGTTTCTTTTGTTCTTATTCTTTGCCCTTGTCACGCTCTGTGTCAAAAGCAAGTAAGTTTTGGACCTCCTTGTTGTCTGATTATGCAATTGAAAATCCAATTGTTGCAATATGCTTATATGTTTTTTGCCATTGTGGTCATATGATGATCTGTTTCCATTCAAAAAAAAAAAAAAAATGTTATGGATTATAAACAGATTGGTTGATCAAGAGTTAAAAAAGAAAAAATGGAAAAAAAGATAGAAGGGGTGGAGAATGAGACGCTTTTGTCAATTTACCAATTTGAATTTTTATTTTTAAAGATAAAACTGTCAACATAATTCTTGTATTGCCAATTTGAGGTTGAAGTTTTGTTTAGAAAGTATAAGACAAAACCATCGAGACTCCATATATTCGAAGTGAAGATATATTTTAACAAAAGCATTACCTAAAGCCACTTTTCTACGCATGTCCAAGTCGACATCTGATGATGTCTTCGTTCCAACTTGGAGGTGGAGTGTTAGTTTGGGTGAAGTCAATATGGTTACAAAGATAGAATTTCATTTTAGTGAAACCCATATGGGAACAAAGATTAGATCCTATTATAATCCAACCAACATGGAAACAAAGATAAAATTCCATTGTAATCCTATCCCTCACACTATGGTTTCCAATTTTAATTCTCTCTCTTACTCATTGTACTCATCTCTATTTAAAGGGAATAAACTCTCCCCTTAAAGAAAGTATAATAGGGGATTCATTACTGTTGATGTATGTGGGATTGAGGCGATGGATAAATATCAAATCATTGCAATTAAAAAGAAGAGAGAGAGACATTTACCTTGATAGATCTACTTGGGAAGGAGATTCAGTCATGCGTGGGTGGTGAGAAGTTGCAAAGATGAATGTGTGAGGGATAGAGAAAGAGGGGTAGGTTTACCTCAATAGGGTTTTGTAAGAAAGAAACGTCTGGAAGGAGGTGAAAAGGAAATTTAAATCAAATTGAATTTTTTTTTTCTTTCTTTTTTAAAAAAAATAAAATTATGAGACATACTTTTTTGTTTTTGAGAACCACGAAGCAATTCAAATTGTTTTGCAAAAAGCCTTCTCAAACATGAAAATTGGACTGACTCGTTTCTTGAAAACAATAAGACAACGCGATTTACGAACTAATTTTTATTCATTTTCCGGCATTCTGAGAATGAAAGAATGCCAAAAATTGTTACTTGGCCCATTACTAAACGTGCTCTTAGAAACAATAAGTGGGCTACATAGTCACCAATTTTGGGTCAAATTTAGACTCAAACCTGTACAAGTCTAGAATGAAATAGCACGAAATTTTTTTATGGATAGAAAGATCTGGAAGTCTATTTTCAGATGCAACAAATTACGAGTCATTTGAGTTTTTCTAGAGGGAGTGACGACCATTTCGGTGGAAGTGGTCTAGTCTACCTATCTATACGGGATTCCCAGATCTACTCTATTACCAAGGTGACTTCTCCACTTCCAACCACATTGGGACATGCTTGCCTTGGAGGACACTCAACCAACTACTTTTTCATGCTATCAATATCTTGTGACTGCATTTTATAGTTTCAAAGAATCTTTATTAGTTGTAGAGGTTAGCTAGTCAAATTAGGTATCATTTTCAAGGGTTTTTGGGAATTGCCTAAACATGGGATGATGTTCCAATGTACTTCTATTTAAACCGCTTATTGTGAAAGAATTTGGCAAGTATTGGATGAATTTGGAGTTTGCCCTTTGGCTTTAGAAGAAGGCGTTCTTTTAGTTTCTACTCTTATCCCTTGCGTAGATTTCCTTTGGGTGGCAATTGTCCTATTTTGAGTGTTCTAGTGTTACCTCCTACTTCTCTAAATATTTTGGCATCACTTAACTAAGTTCATATCTTCTTCACCACAATCTTCGACTAATAGAACTAGGTGTCTGATCGAAACATTTTTGATGGCATGGTATCAAATTGTGGTCACTAGAAAGATAGTTCGAGAAAAAGGGTGTTATGGTAAATTCACATTCTAATAAATATAGTTTCACCATAATAAAAGTCATAATAATGACTTAATTATATCTCCTAATGGAGTCGAGTTAAGGGTAATATAGTCAAGACATGAGGGGGTGCTTGTGAGGTATATATATGTTGGGGTAAAATATATTCTCCTTGTTGCTCTGGTTCACTTCCGATTTGGTTTTGGTTCCCCTGAAACCAAAAGAAAGGTGAGAGTGGGCCGCCTCTCAAGACGGGATGCCACCTCCAATGAATAAATTAGTCCTTGTAGGAGAGGTGAGGATTTCCCCTTGAGAAGTAAATGCTCAAGAAGGGTTCAGGGAGAATGAAGAAGGGAATTTTCTTCATCAATTAATGAAGGAGAGTAATGGCTAGAGAACCTCTCTTTTTTCCTGCATAGCCTTCCCCCATTTATACAGTGAACCCCTACCTTTAGAGGTCATTGGATCCGTTTCGGCCCTTCGATTGGGATGATTTTCAGGGGTGGTCGAGATGGTTTCGAGACATGACTGATACTATTGGTTGGTAAGCGTTGTCCTTAGAATAGTTGGTGGCTCCGCAGGTGAATCAAGAAGTTAGCGTGAGTATGATCTTGATGTGACATCGTTCCTTAGTTGGGGGAACAAAAGGAAGTTCATAGTACTTGAGACAACCTTGAAGTGAATGAGAAGCTTCCAGCCTATTCCTAGGTATTTAATGGGCCTCAGGGCATTTAATGTTGAATTAAATGCTGAGGCATGACGTTTTGGGAGGGGATGCGCCAAATCTCCAGCCAACGTCATTTCTGTTGAAAAGCCATAAGGCGATAGACAGTGGGGTGTCATGAATTCTGTGGTTCCTGCCTTCTTTGCTGTCATTTGCTCCAAGAAGTGCCATCATCTGAGCTATGACAACGAGCCTTATTTGCATCGAATTTGGGATCCTTGGTCTGACTCGGATGGTTCATTCCGGTCCAAAGGTTGGCATCATCTTATCCATAACAATATACAAAAGAAAACTCAATTAGTGCTAGAGCCCACTTATCAATCCATCCCTTGATGGGCTAGGTAAGCACATGCTTTATCACATTAGATTGACATCAAACCCCAGTGGTTGTTGGTAGCATGTAATACCTTAATTTCTAGCAGGAATAATATAGAGTCAAATGTATCTTTTCAACGAGAGATACCTTCTCTTATCTCCATTGAAGTCCTACTAAGATAATATATGGCCTGCTCAAACTCTGACTCATTATCCTGTGCTAGCATGCTTACAATGGAATCTACTGAGGCTGGAATATATAACTTCAGTGGTAGTCCTTTCTTTTGAGGCATCATCACTGATAGTTTGGTTAGGTAAGTTTTGATGGCGTCAAATGCTAGTTGGTGCTTCTCGCCACTCAAACTCATCTCCCTCTCTAATTCTCAATAAAGGGGAGAAAACTCCAGTTTGTTTAGCCAAGTTGGAAACGAATCATCGCAAGAAATTTTCTTAACGTGGAAACTTTTGTAACTCATTGTTTGAAGGGGCCTTAGCTTGTTGAATTGCTTTGACCTTGTTTTGATCAATCTCGATTCCCTTTCGGTGAACCAGAAACCTAAGGAAATGCCCTACTAAAACTCCAAAGGCACATTTCAGAGGGTTCATTTTCAATCCATGGGATATCATTCTTGCAAATACTTGCTCTCAATGAGCCAAGTGTTGGTCGTCAGAGACTTTGATTTGATGACCATGTCATCAATATATAATTCAAGGAAGTTACTGATCCTGTTATGGAAAACAAGATTCATAGCCCTTTAACATGTTGCCCTTGCCTTCTTGAAACCAAAAGGCGTCACTACCCCTTCATAAGTCCCAATTTTCTTGGGCAATGGAAGGTTGTCTTTGGGACATCATTTTCTGCTATAAAAATTTCATTATAACTAGCATGACCATTTATGAAAGACAACATATGGCTTTGTTGTCACATCAAATAGCACACATATCTGCTGTAGCCATAGGTCATTGGTCCTTAGGGTTTGCTTCATTCAAGTCCCTGAAGTCAATGCATACCCTTAACTTTGCATTCATTTTCATATCAGGGACCACATTAGAAAAAAGTTTGGATGGATCCAGCATCAAGCAGGCCCTTGATCTCATCCTAGATTTTAGAATGATATATATATATATATATATATATACACACACATATGCTGTGGCTGTCACTTGTAAGGTCGAAATCCTCTTTAATGGGCAAGCGGTGTTCTATCAAGTCACTAATTAAACCAGGCATCTCAGAATAGTCCCAACCAAGGCAATCTTTGTTATTTTCAAGGACAGATACAAGTTTAAGTCTACATTCTTCATTCATATGGGCTTTTTCTGTTCCTAAGTACCTAAATTTATTTGAACTAACGGATATTGCATTTTGGCCAAGCTATCCTCCAATTCAGGGGGGGGGGGCATGGTTAAATCCTTCACCTAAATTTGAGTCTGCACCTCCTTTGCTTCATTAACTTGAAACACCCTTGTGTCTATTAGCTTCTTCTCCAAGGTTGATATAGGGAGCCTTCTAAAGATGCTCTCTACTGCTTCTCTTGCTTGTTCTACTGTCATGGTACAAACTGTTGGGATTCTTCACTGGACATGTCCATATCTATAGGTCCAATTGGAAGCAAGGTCAGGTTTTCTGCTAACATGGTTGCTTCAACTTTCATGTTTATTTCTTGGCCAATGAATTAAAATCCATAAACTAGATTGGTCCAACTACCTTATCATATAACTGAGCATCAACATGATTGGTTTTCACGAAAATGTGCAAGTATCTTCCTTCACTTCTTTAATTGCTCCATCGTTTGCCAAATTATTAACATATGGTGTAAGACGAATGTCACACATCTATTGGTGCGTACGAATCTCTCCTAGGTAGAGCATTATATGTTGCATTGGCATTCATTACAAAGGAAAGCGATCATGCTGGTTTGACCAGCAACACTTACATTAAGGGAGAACGCCACTTGGAGTAAATGAACTTCCAAAGAAGCTTGTAACTTCTACATTAGCAGACACTAGATCCCCCACATTTTTGCCTAAGTTAGTCAAGTAGGAACAATATTTACTGCTACGCCATTATTAATCAATATTCTAGCAACAAGCTTACCATTCAACCTTGCTTTGATGTTCAATGGACACATGTGCCTAATCATTTCTTTGGAAGGGGTAGGAAAAGTAGACACCACCTGGCTAATTGTGGTGACCGACATCACCTCCTTATCCTTTCTTTGAATTTTTGGGGGCGAATGTCCCAAAATCATGGGTTCCTAGAATTCTTTGTACATGTCACTGATATTTTCTTCCCAATCAAACTGGGACTGAAAATCACTTGGTAACACATACACAATGTTCACTGTAGAGTCTCTTTCTGACCAAGGACATCTTGCTAGAACTCATAGAAACTACAATTATATTTTTCACCAGATAGCATAGTTCCCTCTGTCTCTTTTGTTGACACCAAAGTGTCTGCTTCTGCTTTAGGTCTTGGTGTATTGGCCCAACTCTAGACCCCATCTCTTGAACTCCATTGTTTGTTGTACTCAATAGGTCATCTTTGCGCTCACTATTAACATAGAGTTGAGACTTCTACTTCCTAGGAATGTCACTGCTTGCTATACAACCAACTTCTAATTTTGACTCCTGATCTGGTTAACCACCATTTGCCTTATATGGGAAGCCCTTGGTTTTCTACCAAGGATCACCATCCCACTCTTAGTAACATGAAGATCACAGACACTCACCTTAGATGGGGTCTTGGATACCACTACATATGTAACATTCCTTTGTCTCTCACTGTTTGTTGATTGAGACCGAGCTACTATGGTTTCAGTTGAGAATGGTTAGATGATCCATGCCATTACATAGCTGGTGCCATACCACAACCTATCATACATCTCATCTCAGGGACAATACTAGCATATGGGATTGCGAACCAACATAAAATGACATACTCTCTTTGACGGATGGAAATCAGCCGAGCATGGTTGGATGATCCATGCTGTTACATGGCTTGTACTGTACAACAACCCTATCATCCATCTCATCCAAGATACAATATTAGCATAGAAGAATGTGAACCAACATAAATGACGTCCTCTCTCCGATGTAAGGAAAATCATTGAATTTCATATATTAAATCACATAATGCATTTCGAGGTTTATATAACATATATAAGATCATCGTAAATCAATACGATCACAACAAAAATCCTATTTGAATAAAATGTAAATCAATCTACGGAAAAGAAACACATACTCTAGAAAACTCATGTGAATACTAAATATCGAATAGTGGATTTAAAAAATATATATAACCTATTGAGTAGAATATATGTTGGCAATGCAAAACATCAAGTCGACAAAGCATGGGATTTGCTCTTATAGAATATCATATCAAGAGATTATAGAGTTGCATTTACTATTGCGAAGTCACAAAATGCACGATAATTCCTTAGTTCGCCAATCATATATTTTTATGCATCCATAGGGCATCAAAACTTAGTCCTCCTTTAATCAAGTGAAGGTTAACCATTTAGTTACTCATCAACTTATGATTAAAATTGACAAATCAAAACTAATAAGTATATTAGTCCCATAGTAGTTCACTCCTTAAGCATAATTATTTAAATATCAATAAAAAATGTCTAAAATACCCTTATATTTTAGTCATGGGTGTTACATTTCTCCCCCTTATAAAAATTTTGTCCTCAACATTTCATATAGAAGATTTAGGAAGGTAAGGAATTCATCTAGCATTTCAAAATATTAAAGGTCCAAAACACCATTTTACTTTAAGTACGGGTGTTACAAGAATAGATTGTGTAGTGAACTTCTCTTTGAAATACAAATGGAATCTCTGGATCTTTATGACAACCAGGATAGAAGCATGGTAAATCAACTAACTCTTGGTAGAAAAACACAAAGTTAAAAAGCAAAAGAAGGCATCAGAGGATTACCCACAATACTCATCTGTAATGGAGCAAGCTAAGGAGGTTCAATCAAATCTAGAACATGGAAAGCCTAGTTTAGTGAAACTTATATATTAGTCTTATGTTACTCCTGGCCTTTCTTTGGTTGAGCTTAAACACCTTTGTTTAATTCATAAATTCAATGAAAAAGGATGATATTGGTTGCGTCATTTTGTAGCATTTGTGTTTGTTATAGGGACTCCCTAGGAGATTCTGCAAGTCACATTTACTTGAAGAAGATGGTTGGATTATGTTAGTATATCATAATGGGAAAGAGCACAAAACAAAATACCTTGCTGAAGAGACAACACACAATGTCGGATGGAGGAGATTCTCTGTCGAGCACAATTTGGTTGAGGGAGATGCAATTGTTTTCCAACTTATCCAAGCTACCCAATTCAAGGTAATGTGAGTTCTCTTGAAGAGTTATGTTTGATATTTCATTGACATTTCATGTAAAAGTAGAAATTGGAAACTGGATTAGTGTAGCTTGACTATGCTTTGGTGGGGTTCTATGTAGAAATGGTAGAGTGCGGATCACCTCTCCATCTAAGGAGAGTAATGTGCTCCCCTGACGGTTTTTGACCACATAAATAGCGGTGTGGTCCACTTAGTTTCAATTTCTCACTAATTTTTAATATTTACCCAGTACAACACCCCTAATTATGTGGCAAAAAACTGTTAGGGGAGTACATTGTTCTCCTCTGATGGGGAGACGATCTAGACTTGAAATGATATCACAACCAAACCCATGTCACATTATCATAGTAGGGCCTGGTTGTTGAAATGCTTTGTGATCTCAGTACGTACTAGGTTCAATCCTCCTTCTAGACTTTGGAGCAAGGGAGAACACTTGCTCTTCTAGTCTTGCATTTGTAACATTGAACTAATAATTCTATCTGTGTTGATAGTTATGAATTTTTTTTATATAGGTCCACACTATAAGGGCAAACAATTTGGCTCAAGTCGATGGAGCACCTTGTCTATCTAATTCAGACACAATCCTAGTGCAAATAGTTGATGATAACTAGCTAGACTCTTGATTTATCCTTTCTTCAAGGGAATAACAAAAAGGCAAAATTCCCTTCACGCATGTTGAGTATGCATGAGTGGCTAGCTCTGCCCTTCTCGAACCTCATTCTTTGGATGTTGTCTAGCTCGAGTATGCTGAGTGGCGTCACCCATTCTTCCTTCTTGAGTATTTCGAGTGGGTCATGGTGGCACCCTGACTTGATGAACTAAGCCTCAAACAACTCCTTGGAGTTCCAACATTTTTTGTTGCACTTCCCTTTGCATATTTTGTAGATCGGCTACTGTTGCTAGAATTGGGGGTTAGTTCGAACCTCCTTCTCCAAATGGAGTTGGTATGGTTCTTGAAGGAACCTCTAGAATCCCCTCTTGACCTTGCTCTTGACTTTGATTTTGTTGATTGGGAGAAAGGGGGACCTGCTTTTGAACACCTTGATCGCGTCCGTTCTCCATCTCCCTTTCTCTTCCTCGAGTAGTGATTTGATTGGAATTTGAAACAACATGGTTGGTGGTGCGTCTCACCATGACTCTTTGTAACGTTTCCCACAGATGGCGCCAATTTGTTGCGTCTGGACCTTCTTCACGTCAGCCGGGCAGTTGGACGACCTCTTGAAGGCTTCTCCAACTCAATATGAGTAGCTGTGATGCCTGCACTCACAAAGGAAATTAGAGTGGCCCGCCCTTGTGTTGGTCGGGGGGCCACCTCTGACGCCCAAGTTAGTCTAGGCAACAATAGAAGGCTTTGAGAGGGTTCTCAAAGCGTAGAGAATGATAGTAAGTTGAATCCATTTAGTTGGTTACTTAGAGGCTGCCCCTCCATAGATTTTGCCCATTTAGTTGAAGAGTGGGCGAGTTGCCTTAGGAAGCATGTTCCTTTCTTAGTGGGATTAATGAAGCCGTTACTCCATCATCCACTTCCCCACGTTTCGGAGTGGGTATGATGGGTGGTTATCTCTAACTGACCCTTTTGACTTGGTCGTCTTCAACGTTCCTTTTGGACTTCGCATTGGGAATTCTCTCACTACCCGAGCTTATCTCGAGTGAATATCAAGGAATCCCTTAGGGAAGGGGTTCTTCAACTCCCCAGGGGGGGTGTGTGGTTCGCCACGAGGGGTTCTTCAACTCCCCAAGGGGGTGTATTTGGTTCTCCGTGACCGGTTCTTCAACTCCCCGAGGGGATGTATGTGGTTCTCCACGAGGAGTTCTCGGATTGCATACCCTCCACAACACTCACCAAAGAAAACAATAGTAAGAGTCTCCCACTTCGATTCATCATTTAGAACAACAATTTGTCGTTGCTGGGCAATAACTACAATGCACCTTTCATTCCCGAAATCAAAACCTTTTTTTTGTTCAAAGAAAACAATGTTGCCGAAATCAAAACCCTTCGTTGCCCAAATCAAATGTCCCTACTCCTCTTATTAGATTCTAAATGGGTTTCCCCTTTAATCTGCTCATAAATGAAACTACTCATCTCTATTTCATCCTCATCCCTATCAAAACCAAATCACCACCTTGGCCAACATACTGGTGAAGGCACGTTGCCATGCCAGAATTTCTGGGACAATTTTTGGGTCTAAGGCTGAATTGTGTAAAAAGGGAAAACGCCATTGTAGAACAATGTGAGTTGTGTTTAGATAGTGGAGATCTTTGAAACTAGTTGTGGGCCCCTATTGTTGAGATTTGTTTCTAGAGAGTTTTGGTAGGGTATTTTGGTAATTTTTGGGTTTAGGGTTTTCTTTCTATATCGCTATGGAAAAAATCTTTTATTAGAGTTGGTAGACAACATTTTAGGCGGCTGCTTCTTCTTCTTCATTTTAAAACCACCATAGAGCTCATCTGTGAGTGTAACCTTTAGATGAATCATAGCAAATTTGGTATTATGAGACTATGCATCTTCTCTTTTCTCATTTTCATTGTGTAACTTTTCTAGTAGGCTGCACCTTACATCCTTCTCTTTTCATTTGCTCTATTTCCTTTTGAGCCCTGGTAGTCACCATCTCATTCCTTCCACCATTTTCTCTAATAATTTGGACCTCCTTGCGATTATCAAAATCCCAAACTTTCTCCTGTCATCTGCATTTCTTTCTTTCATTATAATTGCCATACCATCTTCTCTCTATTCATTGTGATTGCTTATTGAAGACAATATTCCCACTATCCCATCGAGTCTAATGGTGGGTATCCCATAGAACAACCATTTTAGTTGAACCTTGCGTTTGGATCAATAGAGAGCTTTAGGTATCTTACCTAGAGAAGATCTGAATGGTTGCCGAACCTAAGGTCTTCTTCTGTGTTAGAGTTCATTTGCAACTATGTAGAATATCAAATGCTCGCAGCATAGCAGCTCCACAGGGTTAGTCATTGTGATGATATATTTCTGTATTTCTTTTACATTTTGTTATGTTGGTATCCAATATTCTTCTGTCATTTGCATTTTTGTTATCATTGTCTCAAGCTATTTTTGTTGGTGATATGGTCGTTGATGGGTGAATTCCCACCGGATTTTGTGAAGAGTAATCCTTGTAGTTGTCTTCTTCCACATAAAGGCCGTGGGACTCCCTCTGAAACCCTAAGCCCTTCTCCCAAAATGATGAAACCCTCAATCTGAGGGTTGTAATGCATCTTCATTAAGGTCCCTTAAATCAAGGGCATTGGTTGTATATAATTTTAATTTATTTAAGTAATTATTCTATGTCTAACCAATGGCTAAAAACACAATCATGCACCATAATTAAGTAGCAAAATACAAAAACCTCTCCTTTTAATTTTGAATGGAGCATCTAATGATATTCATCTTAGTTGCAAGCATTTAATTATCCTCCAAATCTGGTGTGCAAATAGTATATATGGTGGTCTTTAATTTATCTTAGTAGCAAATCATTTTTTATTCTCATTCAATATATTTTTGTGCAGGAACTTTTTCCAAGATTAAAAATGTGCCAAAAATTTAGCAAGTGCATTACTAGAGAAGAGATGGAGTATTACTATTTCCACCTAGTTAAGAAGCACGACAAAAAAGGAAAGCTGTACAATCGGATCAATGATTTACCTGGAACCGCCAGTTGGATTCCAGCAAGAGTGCTCATCATTTGATCCAGAGCTTCAATGCTATGTTGGGGGGAGAAGATTTGAGAGGAAGAACTGAATAAGCGTGAAGATAAACAATGTCGAATCGTAAATTCAACCATTCTTGGAATTGTTTCTTGCTTCGATCTTTCAAATTCCTATTGCAGTGATTCTTCAACCTACAGTTACGTTTGGGAGTTATAAGTTACTAAAACCGAACATACTCATTTGATGTAATCTCCGCTTAATTGGGAAAAGACCAACTTAACTAGTGCTGACTGGCCTTTGCAAATTCTGTTCTTGTGTATCTTTTCATATTCAATTTCGCTTTCTCGAGGGAAATATTGCATATGTATAATGTTCTCAGAGACCGATCTTCATTTTCTTTTGAAGAGATACTTCGTAATCTTGTAACCTTCTTCCATTATATAGTGAAACATCCTTCAATTTTATTAATAGCACATCACATTGGTGTGTGAACCACATTAAACTATTGTATGTATCATTTTATTATGTTTTCCTTTCTCGAATTGGTATTTTGGGTGTTCATTTTTATTCACTTGAGGGATGACTCAGATGTAGCTAGCAGTAATTTTTGTAAAAGAATGCAGAAGAAACGAGCATGATTGAGATAGATTAGACATGGCCCTTATGTTATAATTTCGGTTGTTGGTACTTATGGATTCGTTGGAAGGCTAACATGTATGGAAGCTGTGGGTTATATCTTTCTTAATTTGCAACCACTTCTGTGATATCCCTAAAAAAACTAACCTGAAAATTCAAATTGTAGGTTTGAAAACCCAGTGCGGGTAGAAGACAATTATGGGCCATCTAAGTAGAGACCATTGGATTGGTTTTCGAACCAATGGAAGTAAATGGAGATGATACTTGAGTTAAAAGTTTTGTCAGAATTTGGAAAAAGATCTAACTCGGATGTTGACGGACTTGGTAGATGGATCAAGAATACGATGATAACACATGTAGAAAGTCCCGAAAAATCAAGTAAGACCCTTCTATAGCATAGTAAAGGACCCAAGACTGAGCAAGGGCACTCAAGGAATTAAATTCACTCTTGAAACAAAAGTACTGGGGTTGGATTGCTTGCTCGGTCGCCTTAGGTGACCAACCCAACTTCAGGGAAAAAAGGGTATTTTGGAAAAATGACTTTAGAAGGCCTATTTAATGATTTTTTGTTCTAAAACGTGTCATTATGTTCTAAAGCCATCGAGAAAATGTTAGAACTCCTCAAGAGAACCCTCTCCAAGGTGTAGAAAGGTGTGGAGATCATCAGTCATGGTTTCAAAACGCGGATTCGCTTTATTAAAAGCTAGTATTCATTTTCTTCATTCTAGTTCTCTTCTTTTGATTGATTCCTCCTCCTGCCAAGACCTAGAAGAGAGTTTCTATTTGCTGTAATAATCTAATTCTTTTGTACTATTTACTATAGAGTGAATCCCCATTCACTCTGACTCATCCGTGAATCTTACGGTTAGACTTCAGAGAAGACCTAATATAGGATTCGTTAGGTTTTCCTTCTTTTCACTTTGATTAATCTCTAAACTATGTTAGGTCATGTTCTAGTATGATTTCAGAATTTTCTAAATAATTTTGGAATAGTTTATAACCCAAACAAAAAGTTTGTTGGACTTATAAAGAGAGATCGCTTCGCTCTAAGCATTGCCGTGACCTTCTATTGATTCATCCTCTTCTTCCGTAGATCCGAGCCAAATCTGTTAGTACATAGAAGGTTGGTTGATTGCTCTAGTTGCCTTGAGCGACCCAGTGGTGATCCCCCTAGATTTGGTAGATTCATGGCTGGGTTGATTGCTTTGGGCAACCCCCCCCCCCAACCAACCCACTCACTATCAAGTTGGTTGTATGTTTCTCTTTTCAACACCATATGTCACATCCACCCAGCCGGTACCTTATCTGGCATACCTGAGTGTGTGATCCACAGCTCCAAAGATTAGTATCGAGGAAATCATCCTCCTAGATTTATAATAATACAATCAAGAACAAGACAAAATCAATGTTTAACTATATTAACTGAAAGATCAAGATAAGATTCAAAGAGAAATTCCATTATAATCAGAGTGCGGAAAATGATACTAATAGAATAAATCAATGTAGAGTGTAACGGAAAATCACTCTACTACAGCAGCAGAAAAGTAGATCGAAACTAAAAAGAAGATTATAATTGGTTCCCAAAAGTAAGGAAAAGAAGTAAACAAAATCTAAACTAATGTTTCTTCAAATCTATAAAGAACACTTCTAAAAGTAAAGTCTCTATATCCAAGTATCGCTTGACTAGCACATGAGTACGACTAATCCTAATACGCTCCTCCGTCAATTTGGTAGTCTTCATAGTCATAGTCACAATAGCCCGCACCTTGGGTATAGTATGATTCATCCGGGGCAATCTCATATGCTTGTCCGTCATTGTCATCAACACTTGTAGATAGATCTAACAAAGTTGTTGAAAAAAGGAGTGAGTTCAAAAGAACTTAACAAGGCAGTTAATTCCACAATAACACAATATAACATGATAGCAAAACATAAAGGATGCAACATGATATGAAACAGACATGCAAGTATGATTCTAACTCTATGCATGCTGGTCTTTAGTGGCAGACATGCTTTAAGTCATAGCACCATACTCCTCTGGGTAGGTCTCAAATCACTCTCCCTCAACCATCTCGGTATCTTGGGTTCTCCAGTGGTAATTGGATCCTGCATCCCTCTTGGACATTCCATGGTTGGGGTTTAGGTCACCGCTTTCTCACATCACCATTGGTTTGAGTATTGGCACATGTCAAGGTTAAACTTAGCCCAATGCAAGTCTTCTACTTAGTATATCAAGTTAGAGTTAGATACTTCCATTCTTTGCCTCTCACGATCCTTTCCAGTATCCTTCTCACTAGAGTCCGCATATCCTATGGATACAACCAACTCGGACTACGGACTCATCAACCCCATTTGTCATCCACAAATAGTAAACGGGAAGCTCTCATGTCCTCTCACGGGTTGGTTACCGGTCTTGAGCGCCCATGAGCCCAAGTCTATTATTGTAACCCTACCAATGAATGACCCCCACAATGTGATTCATGTCCTCTCACGGGTTAGCTACCAGTCTTGAGCACCCACAAATCCCTATTGCTGCCATGGGTTACTCGGTTTCAATACCCTTTCGAATGGTCGCGATATAACGAGGTAATCCTAGCCAAACATGCTAGACAAACCCTAGGTTTGTCAATTAATAATTAGGGAAAGAGTCAAGGGGCACCATAGGAAATGTCCCATACCACTTCCATTGATGTCCAAAGACAGAAATGTCAAAAGGACATTCCCCATTCTCCAATTATACTTAAGCAATCACATTCCAAATCAGTCATTTACAAGCACAACTGACAAATCAATACATAGGGAAATAACCATTCATACATGATCAAAATAACAATTGAATTACATGAACAAGCCCTACTGTAGTTACAGTACTTATATCAGCAATATAATTATAAGAAAATTATAAGAAACAGTAGTATGATCATGCAATCCGAACCAAATACAAGTAACATGCATTTTAGGTTATTAGGGAACAACCGTCCTTACCTTAATTAACTTCGAAGAATTCTGGAGAAAAGAATGAGGATAGGTCCAAAGTTAGCAAATAAACCCTAAAGAAACATAGTTCAAGCATTATGAACATATCCTCGAAGATCGGAAGTGAAACGGATCAAAACAGACCAAACATGGAGCTACTGACATTGTGGGCAGCTTAGTTGGGTCGCTCAGGCAGATTGACCCCACTGTACTGTACAGATAGAAACTCCAAATTGTGGTCCGAAACTCAACTTCCGGGATTCAAAACAAACCGAAATTTTAAAGGTAACTCCAAAATAGTAGTCTAAGACTATCTAGCAAGATTAGACATCAACAATGATAAAAGTAGTAGAATTCTAAATTAATAAAAAACTAGGTTTTTACCAAAATCAATCCGTGAGTTCTACCGAGAGGGTAGAGAGAATGAGAATTAACTCTAGAAAGAAAAGAACAGTAGATCTTAGATAGAAATAATCATAGAAATGAGTCTAGCATGCTTTAGAAATAAAAAACCATAGAATGATTACACATTCATGAAGATCTCACAAGATCTCATTCTAAAATCAAGTTGTGTAGATCATAGAAGCATTGGAGTGAATGGAGATTCACTCACAACTACAGAGATTGAGGAAGAGGTCTTTGCAATGATACAAAACCTTCTTCATAATCATAGAGACAATAAGAATCAATAAGATAATAGATCAATGAAAAAGTATGAGTGAACACCAACCTTAAGGAAGAAGATTTGCCGAATAAAACTTGAGGATTCGAAGAGGATCTTCCACAACTCCAATGTGAAGCCTTGAGAGAGGCTTCCCACGTTCTCCATAGGCTTTAGAACAAAGTGAGGCTAATTACCATGAAGTTCTATTAAATAGTGTCACGCCCTCCCAGCCGGTACCCTATCTGGCATACCCGAGAGTGTGATCCACAGCCCGAAGATCAGGTATCGAGTGATCAACCTCCCACATAAACAATAACATAATCATGAACAACCATAACAAGAGTGCGGAAGATAAATCATAGATCCAATAATGAAAGAATGAATCATAAACGAATCGGAATAATAGACATAATCAGAGTATCAAACAGATAAGTAAAGTGAAGCAAAAATCCCACTTTACATCCAGCGGAAAAGTAGCTCTAAAGAATAAACTAGATAAAAGCTAATCCCAGTAGCAAGTACATTGGGTAACTAAATTATTCTCCACTTTGTAGACGACATCCTTGTAGGCGTAGATCTCATAAATAGCACAAGGACGCTTCCACTCAATGGTCGGACTAAGCATCGTATGGAGCATAACCACCCGTGGGATCTTCGAGTAATTGTGGTAACCGCAATCACCTTCCCCGGAGATATGTCTCTTCGCCTTGCGCTTCCTCATAGGGACCGTCATAGTACTCAGTAGACTGCAGGATAGTCTAACAACATTGTACAATAAAGGAATGAGTTTCAAAGAAACTCAAGAAGGCGATTAAAATCCATAATAACATAAATGGCAGGATTCCAGAACAATCATAAATGCAATATGATATGAGACAAACAATGAATGAATGAATCTAACTCTATGTATGCTGGTCTCTATTGGCAGACATGCTTTAAGTCATAGCACCGTACTTCTTTAGGAAAGTCCACTCACATCCTCAACCATTTAAGATATCTTGGATTCCCTCCAACCATTTAAGATATCTCGGGCGACCGATTGGTAATGGGTCCTTCATCCCTCGGGACAAACCTTGGCGGGGGTTAAGTCAACACACTCTCTCACAACCATTTGGTATAAAGTACTGGCGCATGTCGGGGTAAAACCTAGCCAAATGCAAGTCTTCTACTTGGTTACATCAAGTCGGATCCAGATACTTCCATTCCTCGTCCCCGACGATCCTTTCCGGTATCCTTCACACTAGAGTCAGCGTATCCTATGGCACCGACCAACTCGGACTACGGACTCATCAACCCTATTGGTTATCCACATATGGTAAACGGGAAGCTCTCACGTCCTCTCACGGGTTGGTTACCGGTCTTAAGCGCCCGTGAGCCCAAGTCTAACCATATGCAACCCTACCAATAAATGGCCCCCACAATGTGATTCCTGTCCTCTCACGGGTTGGTTACCGGTCTTGAGCGCCCATGAATCCCCATTGCTACCACGGGTCGTTCGGTCTCAATACCCCTCCGATTAGGGTCCGACATAACAGGACATCCTAGCCAAACACTACTAGACAATCCTATATATGTCATCCAACAGTTTAGGAAGGTGTCCAGAGGGCATCTCCGGAAATATCCCATAATATTCCCGTAGTAGTCCAAGGACGGAAGTGTCAAAAGGACACCTCTCCTTTCCAAACCATACGTAAGCATACACATGCATCAATTCATATCATCACATATATGGTAACTCCATATATGGAAAGAAATCAATATTTACAATCACTTGTATAACATTGGTAAGTAAATCATACATGAATCAATTCAATATGAATAAGTAATGCTACTGTAATCAAAGTTATGCAACAGTAGTATATCATTGTAAGAATCTAATTTAGGAAACATATTAATGATATTCAAATATAGAAACTAGATTCATGCTATCTATGTAATTAAGGAAATAACCATCCTTACCTTTTATAACTCGCAAAGAATCCTAAGAATTCAAGTAAGATCTTGGCAAACTTGAGAAGAAGGTCCTAAACAAGTATATACAACATATTAGGAAAGATCCCTAGCAGAACATATATCAAAATATCCGAAACGGACCAATTCGGAGTTGTTGTACTCATTGGTCGAGTGGATTGGTCGAGTGGTCCGTACCAACGACCAATGCACGATAGCTTATAAAATCAGAGTTTTAAGATATGAAATCCGAATTTGGTGGTTCAAAAGGGTACTAATCAAGGGGTAGACTATATCAGTAGTATTCTAACATAAAGGGGACCTCAAAACACTAATCAAATCAAGGTATCAAGATCCAAATTAGGAAACAAAAAGTTACCATAAATAAATCAAACATGGATCTTGATAAATTTTGAAATAGAAAACAAGGACAAGAACTATAGGAGAATGGATCATTGCTTTTGGTAATGAAAACATGAAAACATGCATAGGTCTTCATGGAATAAGGCTTAGAAGCATAAATCTAAATAAGGAAATAAAACCTACCATATATGTACTATCATGCATCATGAAGAACACATAGTAAGGTAGAAGAGAACAACTAGAATTCTATGGATTATGGATCATGGAAAGAAAACACAACCATTAACCACTAATATGATCAATGAAAGAAGATCCAAAGAGATCAGAATTCAGATTAGAAGATTAACAGAGATTAAATCATGGTTTGATCATGAATCCTTCAAAAGCTTGCAATGATCATGGTTAAGATCATTGTTCTAGCCTTAAATCCTTAGGATGATCATGAGAACATGTTCAGAGATGTTTGCAACAGAGAATGCAGCATCTCTTCCACTGTCTCAACTCAAAAGGAAAGAAAAACAAAGATGGAGGAGAAGAAGAGAGAGTAGACATACCTTTTGATGCAAAAAGAAGAGTTCCGACGAAGATCCGCCAAGAAAACTCCAAGGATGCAAGAGAGATGACTTGCAAGAGGTCTTTGGTTCGCTCCAGAGGGTTTGGAGGCAGCAAATACGAAGTGGACTCGAGGTTAGACTTAAATAGAGCAAGAATCAACCTAATTGCCAAAGACAGCACCCATTGGTCGAGTGGATTGGTCGATCGGCCCATCGACCAATCAGTCGACCAATGCCGACAAGAAGGCCAAAACAGGGAATTGAAGGTCCAGATCAAATCCAATCCTAAAGGGGTTTTGCACACAAGTCAAGTGACTTACCTAGTAGGTAGAAATGCCTTCAAACCAAGATAGAGAGCACTCCAAGTCCATCAACTAATTAGATCTTCATCGAGGATTCTGTTTCCATAAATAGAACCTCATCATCAACCTTCATGGATTCAAAGCCGGACACCAAGTCCTCTCTTGGGATGGCCCAAAGCTGACTTCTTACTTTACTTCGGGTCATCGGACCTACAAATAACAAGGTTTCCGGGTCAAGGTTAGGGCTGGGTTTCACATTCTCCCCCCTTAAAGAAATTTCGTCCCCGAAATTGAAAGCGGACTCTGTGCTTCCAAAGAGGTAAGGAAACTTCTCCTTCATGTCTTCTTCCTTCTCCCAAGAAGCTTCTTCAGGGGTATGGTTCTTCCACCGAATCTTCACCAAAGGAATGGCGCGATTCCGCAGCTGCTTGTCCTTCCTATCCGGGATTTCGGCCGGTTCTTCATCATAGGTCAAATCAGCACTAAGTCCTTCAGTGCTTGCTGCAAAATGTGTTCCGGATTCTCTATGTATTTTCGGAGCATCGAAATATGGAACACATTGTGCACACCAGCAAGAGACGGAGGTAATGCTAATCGATACGCAACAGGTCCAACCTTTTCCAAAATCTCGAAAGGTCCAATGTGACGAGGGCTAAGCTTTCCCTTAACATTGAATCTCATCACACCCTTCATTGGTGAGACCTTCGGAAAGACTTTCTCTCCAACTTGAAATTCCAAATCGGTCCTTCTCTTATCAAGCATAAGATTTCTGTCTCGATCGGCAGGACTTAATCCTTTCTCTTATCATATCTACCATAGCACTTGTAGCTTCAATCATTTCAGGACCTAAGACTTTTCTTTCACCCTGTCTCAGTCCAAGTACAAAGGTGTCCTACAAGTACTACCATACAAAGCCTTGAATGGAGCCATGCCTATTGTTGCTTGATAACTGTTGTTATAGGCAAACTCAACCAAAGCTAGGTGTTCATCCCAATTACCACCCATATCCACCACACAAGATCCGAGCATGTCTTCCAATGTCCGAATTGTCCGCTCGGATTGTCCATCGACCGTGGATGATGAGCTGTACTCAAGTTCAATTGGGTTCCCAAGGCCTTCGCAAACTATTCCAAAACCTTGAGGTGAACCTAGGATCACGATCCGAGACAATACTCAATGGCACACCATGCGTGACGAACCACATTATCCACATAAAGCCTGGCTAGCTTATCCGCAGTATGAGTGATCTTCATAGGAATGAAATGGGCTGATTTGGTCAACCTATCAACAATCACCCACACGGTGTCATTGCCTTTACTTGTCCGAGGCAAGCTAGTCACAAAGTCCATGGAGATATCTTCCCACTTCCAACTAGGAATAGGAAGGGGTTGAAGTAATCCAGATGGAGGTTGTCGATTGGCTTTCACACGCTGGCAAGTCTCACACTTGGCAACAAAATCATCAACATCCGCCTTTAGACCAATCCACCAAAAATGTTCCTTCAAGTCCTTGTACATCTTGGTGCTTCCCGGTGTACATGAAAGACCGACTCGGTGTGCTTCCTTCAATATTTCATTCTTAACTTCTTCGTTTTGCGTGCACACACAGTCTTCCTCTAAACAACAAAGCACCATCCATGGATATACCAAAGTCGGGGTCCGACTCGAGATTCGAAGAAATCTTCTCAACTTTGATCAAAAACTCTTGATCGGAACTCTGCAGAGCAACAATCTTATCTCTAAGACCAGATCTTGCCGTCATGGCAGAAAGAATAAAATCAGAATTCTCAGGAACGATTTCCAAACCAAAACTCTCAATAGAAGACCACAATGGTAAACTCAAAGCATTCAAATCCAAAGTCTTCTTCTGGTTCTTCCTACTAAGAGCATCAGCAACAACATTTGCTTTCCCAGGATGATACCGAATATCACAATCATAATCGGAGACGAGTTCCAACCATCTCCTTTGTCTCATGTTCAACTCCTTTTGGGTAAAGAAATATTTCAAACTCTTATGATCCGTGAAAATGGCAATCTTCTCACCGTAAAGATAATGTCTCCAAATCTTCAAAGCAAAGACAACGGCGGCAAGTTCTAGATCGTGAGTGGGGTAATTCCGCTCATAATCCTTCAATTGCCGAGAAGCATAGGCTACGACCTTGCCATGTTGCATCAAGTACACAACCCAAACCAATCTTTGACGCATCGGTATAAACTGTCATACCACCGGAACTATCGGGTATAGTCAAAACCGGGGCACTTGTCAATCTATCTTTCAACTCTTGGAAATTCTTCTCACAAAGCGTCGAGACCAAACAAACTTCTCTTCTTTCCTGGTCAACTTAGTCATAGGAGCAGCCAACCGAGAAAAGTTCTCAATAAACCTTCGGTAGTAACCCGCCAATCCAAGAAAACTTCTTATTTCCGTTACTGACTTCGGTCTCTCCCAATCAGCCACAGCTTGGACCTTTTCAGGATCGACACGAATACCTTCGGCTGAAACTACATGACCAAGGAAAACCACTCTCTTAAGCCAGAAATCACACTTGCTAAACTTAGCAAACAACTTCTTCTCCCGCAACCTTTGCAAAGTGAAACTTAGATGACTCGCATGCTCTTCTTCGCTCTTCGAATAGATCAAGATGTCATCAATGAAAACAATCACAAACTTATCAAGCACATCATGAAATACTCGGTTCATGAGGTCCATGAACACCGCAGGAGCATTGGTCAATCCGAAGGGCATGACTCTAAACTCATAGTGACCATACCGCGTTCGGAAAGCTGTCTTGAAGATATCACTAGACTTCACTTTCAGTTGGTGATATCCGGACCTTAAGTCAATCTTTGAGAACACAACTGCACCCTTCAACTGATCGAAGAGATCATCAATTATGGGCAGCGGATATCTATTCTTGATAGTCAACTTATTCAACTCACGGTAGTCGATGCACAAGCGCATACTACCGTCTTTCTTCTTGACGAACAAGACTGGAGCTCCCCAAGGTGAAACTCCCTTCTCTTCTTTAACTTTTTCCCACCTAGTGTGTCACCTTGGTTTCCAAATCAGAAGCAAGATATCCAAGAACATCATCAACAACTTGCTTCCACTCTTTACTTAAAATCATCAAAATCCACTTGACCAAATGATTTGAAAACTTAAATCATGCTCAAATATATCCATATAGTCATCAAACAATATTCCATAAGGCAAAAATCACATTTTCCAAAAATTCAACAGCAAATGAGGTCACTGTGACCATTGGTCGAGTGGTTGGTCGAGTGACCCATCGACCACCAATCAGTCGACCAATGAAGATGCAATGCGAAAATTCGCATTATAAGCCTCATTTCCACATTCCAACCTCATTCTAACTTCTTCCAAAGGTGAGAGAGCTCTAGGGAAAATATCCAAGAGTTCCCACAAGTGTTCTTGAGGTGATTTAGTGCTTCAACAACAACACCACAACACACCATCTTCACAAACAAGGAAAATCTCTCATTCTTTCTTCCATTTTCATCTTCTCATGCTTGCATTTCAATAAAACCATGCTTTACTTGTATCCAATGCTAGAAATCATGCTTAGGAATGCTTAGAAACATATTCCCTAGGTTTTAAACACAATGACATGCATAGACAACAAGTTTTAACACATTTGGTGCTCATCTCGCAAAGTTTTATACCGAAATCGATATCTTTAGTAAAATTTCGTTTTCTCTCAAACCGCTTGAAATTTTCGCACGAGATCAAATGCTACATGCTCAAGATGACATTGTAGATAGGTCCATACAATTTGATTTAACCAATTTCAACTTTTCAAAAATCCAATTTTGACCTAAATTGCAAAATCCCCAAATTTCCTTCTTGCTGAATTTTTCGCTTTAATCCATGTTTTCGATCGATTTTCATCAAAACAACTTCATAGACATGAAATTCCAAGTATTGTGCACATGCTAGTATGTTCAAATCAAATTTCCCCCAAATTTGAAATTTTCCGAAAAATTACGAAAATACCCTTTTGGCTCAAATCTTGAAATAGCACTAATTGGAAATGTCTCTTGTCTCTTCCACAGATACATCATGCAGAGGGGAGGACGAGGAGGAGGTAGAGGTCGAGGTCGCATCGTAGGTGCTCTTAGGGGCAGAGGTCAGGTTCCTTTCGAGCCTAGAGAGGAGGTTAGGAGACCGGACCTATTTGACACACCTCGGGCCGAGTTTCGTACGAGGCCTACTTCAGCTATTGTAACATCGAGATGGGGCGTCTACTTCACTTACGCCAGCTCGAGCCTTTAGGATCCGGCAGAGGTTCGACACTTTACGGTGGACTCACCTCTTCACCGAGGATTTGCCGGTATACCCGGAGCTAGTGAGGTTGTTCTTCAGCAACCTTACTTACACGAGAGGAGGCTCGGGGCCGGGGACATCCACTCGGACTTGTCCTCAGGAGCAGTGGTCCTTCGGACTCGGATTCGCTTCTCTACCCGGACACCGGCCGAGATCTTGGCGGTCCCTTACTATCCACAGCAGGTGTGTGTGGATACCCGCAGGAGCAGATCCGGACAGCCATCCCGATGCCGTACGAGCTTCGCGAGATATGCTCTACGCTATGGGATAGCCGCCGATGCTTCACACCGTGGACTAGCGGACGGATGACGGGTTACTGCACGTATTATCGGTCGCATAGTCGGCCGAAACATCATGCCGAAAGCCGGACATCACCATCGGGTCACGGTGATGGAGGCCTTGGTCATTTACCGCATCTACATGGGCTTCGAGATCGATCTCTCCTACATCATTCAACAGGTCATGCCGGACTTAGTTCTGCGGCCTAGCATGCGGAACCTTTGCTATGGGAGGCTTCCGACTTTGATCTTCGGGCATTTCGGGGTGAGTTTCGAGGATACTCCGATGGACACTAGATCACGGGGATACCCCATTGGGACTCGGACCATTCGACGGATGAGACTACATCGGTTAGAGAGATCTCCTGGTCCGGAGGGTGAGGATGATGATGAATCGGAGGATGAGGATCAGGGATCGGAGGATGGAGGAGAGGATATCGGTCCTCATAGTGATGATCAGGCCGGAGATGATACGAGATATGCGCGAGGCCGAGCTCCGTGCATCACGAGTTTCCTTCATCACACTTCGAGGCAGGCGGCCCTTCACATGCGGTTCCGGAGACTTCAGATCTTGGTGCACAGATGAGATCGATGACTTCCATGCTAGAGAGGATGGAGGTCGGACAGAGCAGATGTACGAGAGGATGGAGTCTCGACAGGACGAGATAGAGCATCGGGTGACTCAGCTAGCGAGAGGAGTTCAGAGCATATAGAGATCGAGTAGATCACCTAGATAGACTGTACCTTAGGATTTTCCATTTATGCATTTCAGATGTAATCATTGTAAAAACTTTTGAAATTAATGAAGTTCATTTTGTTTCTCTTTAATTATTGTATGTTATGCACTTTTCTTTTCCTTGCATTAGTGACATTTGTTCAAGTATAATTATGGTATGTTATTCGAAATGTTGTTGTTATGCCTCAAAGTTCAAGTTTCTAATTCTGTGTTCTATTATTCACTTCTAAGAGTAGAAGAGTCATTTCGGATCAATGACTCGAGAATGTTCGATTGTTGTCTTTTGTGGTTAGGATCTCCTCGAACCTTGGGCTCGATACCAATGTCATCACGCCCTCCCGCCCGGTACCCTATCCGGCATACCCGAGAGTGTGATCCACAGCCCGAAGATCAGGTATCGAGTGATCAACCTCCCACATAAACAATAACATAATCATGAACAACCATAACAAGAGTGCGGAAGATAAATCATAGATCCAATAATGAAAGAATGAATCATAAACGAATCGGAATAATAGACATAATCAGAGTATCAAACAGATAAGTAAAGTGAAGCAAAAATCCCACTTTACATCCAGCGGAAAAGTAGCTCTAAAGAATAAACTAGATAAAAGCTAATCCCAGTAGCAAGTACATTGGGTAACTAAATTATTCTCCACTTTGTAGACGACATCCTTGTAGGCGTAGATCTCATAAATAGCACAAGGACGCTTCCACTCAATGGTCGGACTAAGCATCGTATGGAGCATAACCACCCGTGGGATCTTCGAGTAATTGTGGTAACCACAATCACCTTCCCGGAGATATGTCTCTTCGCCTTGCGCTTCCTCATAGGGACCGTCATAGTACTCAAGACCTGCAGGATAGTCTAACAACATTGTACAATAAAGGAATGAGTTTCAAAGAAACTCCAGTAAGGCGATTAAAATCCATAATAACATAAATGGCAGGATTCCGAACAATCATAAATGCAATATGATATGAGACAAACAATGAATGAATGAATCTAACTCTATGTATGCTGGTCTCTATTGGCAGACATGCTTTAAGTCATAGCACCGTACTTCTTTAGGAAAGTCCACTCACATCCTCAACCATTTAAGATATCTTGGATTCCCTCCAACCATTTAAGATATCTCGGGCGACCGATTGGTAATGGGTCCTTCATCCCTCAGGACAAACCTTGGCAGGGGGTTAAGTCAACACACTCTCTCACAACCATTTGGTATAAGTACTGGCGCATGTCAGGGTAAAACCTAGCCGAATGCAAGTCTTCTACTTGGTTACATCAAGTCAGATCCAGATACTTCCATTCCTCGTCCCTGACGATCCTTTCCGGTATCCTTCACACTAGAGTCGGCGTATCCTATGGCACCGACCAACTCGGACTACGGACTCATCAACCCTATTGGTTATCCACATATGGTAAACGGGAAGCTCTCACGTCCTCTCACGGGTTGGTTACCGGTCTTAAGCGCCCGTGAGCCCAAGTCTAACCATATGCAACCCTACCAATAAATGGCCCCCACAATGTGATTCCTGTCCTCTCACGGGTTGGTTACCGGTCTTGAGCGCCCATGAATCCCCATTGCTACCACGGGTCGTTCGGTCTCAATACCCCCTCCGATTAGGGTCCGACATAACAGGACATCCTAGCCAAACACTACTAGACAATCCTATATATGTCATCCAACAGTTTAGGAAGGTGTCCAGAGGGCATCTCCGGAAATATCCCATAATATTCCCGTAGTAGTCCAAGGACAGAAGTGTCAAAAGGACACCTCTCCTTTCCAAACCATACGTAAGCATACACATGCATCAATTCATATCATCACATATATGGTAACTCCATATATGGAAAGAAATCAATATTTACAATCACTTGTATAACATTGGTAAGTAAATCATACATGAATCAATTCAATATGAATAAGTAATGCTACCGTAATCAAAGTTATGCAACAGTAGTATATCATTGTAAGAATCTAATTTAGGAAACATATTAATGATATTCAAATATAGAAACTAGATTCATGCTATCTATGTAATTAAGGAAATAACCATCCTTACCTTTTATAACTCGCAAAGAATCCTAAGAATTCAAGTAAGATCTTGGCAAACTTGAGAAGAAGGTCCTAAACAAGTATATACAACATATTAGGAAAGATCCCTAGCAGAACATATATCAAAATATCCGAAACAGACCAATTCTGGAGTTGCTGTACTCATTGGTCGAGTGGATTGGTCGAGTGGTCGTCCCAATCACCGACCAATGCAGACAGTAGCTTATAAAATCAGAGTTTTAAGATATGAAATCCGAATTTGGTGGTTCAAAAGGGTACTAATCAAGGGGTAGACTATATCAGTAGTATTCTAACATAAAGGGGACCTCAAAACACTAATCAAATCAAGGTATCAAGATCCAAATTAGGAAACAAAAAGTTACCATAAATAAATCAAACATGGATCTTGATAAATTTTGAAATAGAAAACAAGGACAAGAACTATAGGAGGATGGATCATTGCTTTTGGTAATGAAAACATGAAAACATGCATAGGTCTTCATGGAATAAGGCTTAGAAGCATAAATCTAAATAAGGAAATAAAACCTACCATATATGTACTATCATGCATCATGAAGAACACATAGTAAGGTAGAAGAGAACAACTAGAATTCTATGGATTATGGATCATGGAAAGAAAACACAACCATTAACCACTAACATGATCAACGAAAGAAGATCCAAAGAGATCGGAATTCGGATTAGAAGATTAACAGAGATTAAATCATGGTTTGATCATGAATCCTTCAAAAGCTTGCAATGATCATGGTTAAGATCATTGTTCTAGCCTTAAATCCTTAGGATGATCATGAGAACATGTTCAGAGATGTTTGCAACAGAGAATGCAGCATCTCTTCCACTGTCTCAACTCAAAAGGAAAGAAAAACAAAGATGGAGGAGAAGAAGAGAGAGTAGACATACCTTTTGATGCAAAAAGAAGAGTTCCGACGAAGATCCGCCAAGAAAACTCCAAGGATGCAAGAGAGATGACTTGCAGAGGTCTTTGGTTCGTTCCAGAGGGTTTGGAGGCAGCAAATACGAAGTGGACTCGAGGTTAGACTTAAATAGAGCAAGAATCAACCTAATTGCCAAAGACAGCACCCATTGGTCGAGTGGATTGGTCGATCGGCCCGATCGACCAATCGTCGACCAATCTTGACAAAGAAGGCCAAAACAGGGGAATTGAAGGTCCAGATCAAATCCAATCCTAAAGGGGTTTTGCACACAAGTCAAGTGACTTACCTAGTAGGTAGAAATGCCTTCAAACCAAGATAGAGAGCACTCCAAGTCCATCAACTAATTAGATCTTCATCAGGATTCTGTTTCCATAAATAGAACCTCATCATCAACCTTCATGGATTCAAAGCCAGACACCAAGTCCTCTACTGGGATGGCCCAAAGCTGACTTCTTACTTTACTTCGGGTCATCGGACCTACAAATAACAAGGTTTCCGGGTCAAGGTTAGGGCTGGGTTTCACAAATAGAGCATCAAAAGCCTAAAAATCAAAGGTTTTACACTTAAGCCCCTGTCACTATGGGTGGCTTAGCTTGATCGTCCCACTTGATTGACCCATGGAGACAGCAAGCCCAGATACAGTGAAATGAAGCTCTAAACCTCCAAATTTTCAATGGGGCTTCTCCCAACTCAATAAGTGACTTACCTAGCATTGAGAGACCTTCCAAAACATGTCCAACTAAGCCTCAAGTCCATCAACCAAGCTCTTCAACACCAAGGTGCAGTTTCTTCTCCAAATTAGACAAGGTTTCCAAGTAGGGAACTCCATCATCAATCTCCATGGGTTTTTGGTCAAATACCATGTCTTCCACTGAGATGGCCCACAATTGCCTTCTACCTTCACTTTGGGTATTCAGACCTATAAACAAATGGCTTTCCGGGTTAGGGTTTCGGCTGGATTTCAAGGGTTGTTTTTAACTTTGAACCCGAACATACTCTTTGACCTAATTTACAAGATTACAAATCGATAGCAAAGTGAGGACATTCACTTGCACATAACAATTGTTATATTCTTGATTGCTATGAAACTTGCTTATATGATTACATACTATTGTTTTAGGGTTTAGGAATGATTATTATAACTTTTGAAATATCAGTATATATGTGATTAATGATGTTCATGTTATATGGATCAACATGTGATTGTATGGACTTAGAATGACTTGTGACTTGAGAATGTGATTGAATCCATCTTATAATGCGAATGTAGGTTGTGATTGTGGATTGGGGAATACCATTCATGTGAAATCCCACCTAACCCTAATCCGGAAATATTTGTGTAGGTTCGAAGACCTGAAGTGAAGGAAGAAGATAGTTGTGAGCCATCTCAGTTGAACCCATTGAGTCTGACCTAGAGCCAATGGAGATTGATGATGGAGTTCCTCCTACAGAAACCTTGACTGACTTTGGGGAGAAGTTGCAGCTTGTTGATCTTGAACTTGGATGATGGACTTGAGTCCTAGTTTGAAACTTTTTGAAAGGTTCTACAATGCTAGGTAAGACCCTTTGTTAAGTTGGAAAAGGATGCAGTAGAGTTTGTGGCTTTCGGAGACCAAAAGCTGATTTTTTACCTTGCTGTCTACTTTGGTTGCTTTAAGTGACCAACACTCCACGGGACCAAAGCTCCCAGGGATAGTTTGGTCACTCATTGGAATTTTAGGTTTTCGAAGCCCTATATATTCCAATTTCGTTCTAATTCATCCCATAATGTTCTAAAGCCTCTATAGAACGTGAGAAGAACCTCGAAGCCTCCTTTTCGAAGCCAAGGAAGATCCCCAAGCATCCGTAGAAATTTCTCAGTCGAATCTTCTTCTTGAAGGTTAGTAATCGCTCTGGTTCTCTCTAGATCCTTTTTCTCTTCTGTTTCTACCCAATTTCGTGATTGTGAGGAGGGTCTTACACTACTGTAATGACCTAATCTCAGATCCTCATAGTCTTAGATTGAATTCCTATTCACTCTATTCTCTCCGTAAACAATACGGGGTGATTTTTGTGTTTTGAGCTAGCATGTGACCATGATCTTATTCTAATATGAGTTGTTTGATTTCTAATCTCTGTTAGATCCATTCCTGGGTTGTTTTCTAAGCATGATCTACTATTTTCTTATCTCTAAAATGAATCCTCATACATTCTAGTCTCTCCGTAAAATTCATGGACTGATATCGGTAAAAGCCTATTTTATGATTCGATTGGATTTCTTTTCCATTGACCATATATGATGCTTAGACCTTGATAGATAGTCTTCTTTTACTGTTAGTAATCTTCCCTTTTAATTTCGGAGTGTTTCAAATCCCGAACGATGAGTTTCTGACCAAATTAGGGTTTTTTGTCTGTACAGTAGACCTTTGGTCGCTTTAAGTGATCAACCATAAGCGACCAAACTAGTCAGTGACAACAACTTTCACTGTTTTGGTCAGTTTTCATCTCCAATCCTTCGGGGTTTGTTCCGAATGCTTAACCTATGTTTGTTTAGGATTTCTTTGGTAACTTTGGACCTACCCTTTGATATTTTCTCTGGAGTCTTGAATCAATTAATAAGGTGGGTACGTTCACTCACAATTGATGTCATTATGTGCTATACTATGATAAGATTTGTATGGATATGTTAGCTACTGTTTTAGAACTTTTTCATAATTTTTATAATTTTGTAATTATGTATGCTATTTCACTACTAATATGACATCCAAGAAGAATTTCCATTAGGGGTTTGTACTTCATAGTTTTGCTAGGAAGATGGTTAATTAAGTAACAACTAGTTGAAACAACATAAGACCAATGAGTTTTAGGGACAAATGCGTGAAACAGAAGAGCACGAGTAACCCCAAGAAGAAGCTGATTTTTTCGTTCAGCAACTCCGTTTTGCCATGGAGTGTCAACACAAGAACTATGATGCAACATACCTTGACTTCGAATAAAGACCTAAAATGGATTGTTAGTATATTTTGTTCCATTGGTAATGCATAATATTTTGATGCTGGTCCTATACTGAATTTTAACCATATTGACAAAATCATGAAATATTGTCAACACTTCACTTTTCAAACATAATAAATATAGGCATGTAACACAAGACTTGTCATCAATGAAGGTAACAAAGTGCTTGAAACCATTGCAAGAATCCACAAGTGATTTCCAAACATTAGAATGCACTAATTCAAATAATTTAGCTAAAAACACGTGAACTAGAAGGAAAAGGCAGTTTATGTTGCTTTGATAAATGACAAACTTTTATACCAAAAAAAAAAAAGAAAAAAAGATAAATGACAAACTTCACATCGACTAGGGTCACCAAAAAAATTAGGGTATAAATTCTGCAAAACAACATAGAAAGGATGACCCATACGATTTTTCCACAATTCAGACATGGCATATACCTCTACTTTTGCAATAAAATCATCCAAAGGAAAATCAAGGACGTAAAGCCCATGTGTTGTTGTCTTTAAACATAGCATTGGTAGCAGAAAAAAAAAAAAAACAAATAAAACCCCTTGAAAGCCTACAAAAAAACAAAAAAAAAAAAAAAAAAGCCCACCAAAAAAAAAACACCCCCCACCAAAAATTTTTTTTTTAAAAAAAAAACCTCTAAAAAAAAATTTGGTTCTTTAAACAACAATGATTAAAAAAAAAAAAACAAAAAAAAAAAAAAAAAAAAAAATAAAACAAAAAAAAAAAAAAAAAAAAAACAAACAATAAATAAATAAACAAAAAAAAAAAAAAAAAAAAAAAAAAAAAAAAAATCTTAACCCCCCCCTTTTTTTTTTATTTTAAACTCCATCTCCTCTCTTTATTTTTTTTTTTTTATTAAAAAAACAAATCAATTTAAATCTGGGGGGGGGTTGTTGGTAATACATCAAAAGTAATTCAATTCAATTAATTGATGGGGAAAAAATTCCTTACCTGAATTCGCTTTCCCTTACTTGAAGTATTCACAGCGGAAGTCTAGATCCACGTCCTCGTTCCACCACCAAAGATTTACCGGCGAGATTCCTCAATCACAGGGAAAGGGAATAATATCCACAACCCAAATGCCGTGGATTATTGGAATGAAGATCAAATACTAGCAAAGAAGAAAATCTAAGCTTGCGATTCTAAGAGAGAGGGAGAGAGAGATGGAGCCGCCGTTTCTCAGAGATTCGCTCGTGCGAATGAATCACTCCGTTACTTACTCACTAATGCGGTGGTTACTAAAATATATAACCTATTTTGTAACCGCCCTAATAGTGAGTTTCCAATATTGCCCTTGGGCATTTAATTTATTAATCAAATTAATAAATTCCAACAGCTCCCACTTGCACAAGGGCAAGTGTTAATCTTTCAATGTGTCCCAGACACACTTGTATATCCCAGATATACACATTCAATCTCTCTGCTATGTATCCTAGATATATAGACCTCTTGTGTCCCAAACACACATGCATATCCCAGATATACATATATATTGATCTCTTCACTATGTATCCCAGAGACATAGACCACCTGTGTCCCAGACACTAATATCCACAAGTCATACTGGCAAAATGGGTTGTGCGACCGGTGATATACCTGCACGCGTGAGCCCCAAACTAGAAACCTTCCCAGAAGGCCAGAATGGCACATCACTCATAGAAACAAATCAAATAAGCATTAGTATAACACAGTGTCCTAGGTTTATTCAAACTCACCGGACTAAAGGTATCTCGATCCCTCTCGAGAGATCACCTTCTTGTCCTTAAAATGTTCACATCTTTGTAACACATACGGTTGGCGCCCAACAAACACTTTTTAGGGTGCGGTTGAATCAAACCTTTCCTTTCGCCCCAGACCATCACTACACTTAGGATTGACTCCTTTCCGGTAGTGCCCCTTTAGGTCGAATCTATCATGACCATAGGTAACACCCCAAAGTAGCCACATCAACCCTTCGTTTCATGATGTCGTCGAAAGTCACTAAGAACACTAATGGACCATAAGGTCCAGGACTCACACAATGAGAGGAGCAGGGATCCATCCTCTCATTTCCAATGATCGCTAAGCACACATAGTATGATATATGTGCTATGGTGGAGCATTCTATATACAATAGAACGTATGTCCATCTCAACACCATACAGGTCTTAGTCCAGTCGCAACCCCTTGCGCCTAACCCGAGTTTCTTTATTGTCACCACCCTAGCGCCACATAAAGTACTCGCACACAGCTCCTATAGGCAACATGAATAGTGGGAACATTCATGTCGATTCTCTTCACGATAGAGAAACTCATCTTGATTCCAAATCAAGGCGACATCATGATTATGAATTGACCTACACAAAGTCATTCACAATCCGTCTCATCTCTGCTCGCCTCCAAGGCGCCAGAGGCGAATGCTCGTGTGAGTGAGCCATTCTCTTGCCTATTGACATATGTTGTTTTATGCTAGAAGAAACACAATCACACAGAAAGTGAATAAAAAAAATGCTGGAATGAACTCATATTATTCATTAATAAGAAAGTCTCAGTACAAAAATAAGTCACAATCTACGTAAGCCCAAGGATTTTACATGAGAAATAAAAACATCCTTGGCTATAGGTTTGGTAAGAGGGTCAGCTACCATCAAACTAGTAGATATGTGCTTAAGTACAACTTTCTTTCTTGATGTAATGTCTCTAACAAAGTGATATCTCAATTGTATATGTTTGGTCTTCCCATGATACTTGGGGTCCTTGACATAGCTAAGAGCTGCCGTACTATCCACGGTAGACAAGGGCAGCCTCTTTGGATGTCATCACAATCCCGAGTATGTCGAAGGAATCTCCTCAACCAAACAGCCTCTTGAACCGCAGCTGAGCATGCCACATACTCTGCTTCCATGGTCGAGAGGGATATACAAGCTCGCTTCTTGCTACACCACGAAATGGCCCCGCCATTCAGCAAGAAAGCATATCCAGAGGTTGATTTGCGCTCATCGATGTCTCCAGCCCGGTCGGCATCACTATAGCCAACTAACCGCAAATCCGATCCTTGGTAACACAACATGTAGTTACTCGTTCCTCGAGATATCTCAATATCCTCTTGACTGCTTTCCAGTGCTCTATGCCCGGGTTTGATTGGTACCGACTAACCAAACCCTTTGCATAACAAATATCCGGCCTAGTACACATCATAGCGTACATAAGGCTACCTTTGCCTTTGGAATATGGAACTCTTTCCATCTTGGTTTTCTCCTCTGGAGTCTTAGGACCCATATCAAGGCTCAAATGCAAACCCTTCTCCTTTGGAGTATCAATTGGTTTGCAGTTGTGCATACAGTATCTCGTCAAGACATTATCAATATAGGTCTCTTGAGATAAACCCGGTAATCTCTTTTGCCTATTTCGACAATCTTGACACCAAGCACATAGCTTGCTTCACCCATGTCCTTCATATCAAATACGGAGGACAACCATTTCTTAATGGTTTCCAATAGCTCCTTGCTATTGCTAGCCATAAGTATGTCATCTACGTACGAGTGTCAGAATGACATAATTATTATCAGATCTCTTGGTGTAAACACAGTGGTCTTCCTCAAGCATGGAAAAACCATTTTCCATCATAGCTTGGTGGAAGCGCACATTCCACTGTCTAGATGCTTGCTTTAAGCCATATATGGACTTCTTAAGCTTGCATACTTTGCGCTCAAGTCCATGTGCTTCAAAGCCTTGAGGTTGATCCATATAGATCTCTTCCTCAAGTTCTCCATTGAGAAAAGCAGTTTTTACATCCATCTGATAAAGCTCCAAGTCCAAGCGAGCAACAATGGCTAGTATGAGGCGAATTGAGGCAAACCTAACCCACGGGGAAAAAGTTTCCTCATAATCAACGCCCTCTCGTTGGGTGTAGCCCTTAGCCACTAAACGAGCCTTGAATCTCTCAATAGATCCATCCGCCTTTCTTTTGATCTTGAGAACCCACTTGTTCCCAATCGCCTTTCGGCCTGGCGGCAAGTCAACCAAGTCCCAGACATGATTAACTTTCATCGACTCCAACTCTTCCTTTATTGCTTTTAACCATTCCTTTGAGCTTGACCCCGCAAGAGCTTCCTGCACGCTCTTTGGTTCATGCTCATCGATTGAAATCATCTCACAGTCGATCTCTTCAGGAGTTACCATGTAGGCTTCATCCTCTATGTCGAAACGTCGACGAGGAACTAGCCCGCGCCTACTACGGCGCAAGTGCATGTCAGATTGCTCACCGTCTAAGGTAGCTATCACATCTGCACTCCCACTCCCACTAGGATCTTCCTGGATGAACCCCGGGTTCATTATCCAGAATCTGAATCCCTGGAGTGACAAGACCACTATCTTGTATCTCAAAGAATTCCGATGATTCTTTGTTAACTCCTGAAAGAGATGGAAAATCATTCTCCAAGAATGTTGCATCCCTAGACTCAAGTTCCGTTCTCCTCTCATTCTTATCTAGTCCAATGAAGATATGGCCCTTTGAGGGTTCAGAATATCTCACAAAGATACACTTTCTTCCTCTGGGTCCAAGCTTTCCATATTGGTGAGAAGTAGAGTGAACATATGCTGCACATCCCCATGCGCGCAAGTAACTCAAATCTGGCTTCCTTCCGGTCCACAACTCATATGGTGTGGAAGGAACCGATTTGGTTGGAACTCTATTGAGGATATAGGCCGCGATCAGCAAAGCATCTCCCCAATAAGAGATGGGTAGATTTGCCTGCGCCATCATGGATCTCACCATGTCTAGCAAGGTTCTATTCCTCCTCTCGGCAACCCCATTTTTTTGTGGAGTCCCTGGAATAGTAAGTTGTCTAGATATCCCCTTTTCATCACATAACCCTTTGAACATATCGGAGAGATACTCTCTACCTCTATCCGTTCTAAGAGTTTTAATCCTTTTATCTAACGATTCTCAACCAAGCTCATGAATTTCTTAAAACATTCTAGAGCTTCTGACTTATGTGAAATTAGATAAATGTGACCATACCTTGTATAGTCATCTATGAATGTGATGAAATAAGACTGTCCTTTTCTAGTATGCACATTCATGGGTCCACACACATACGAATGGATAAGTTCTAAAGGAAGAGAGGCTCTCAAAGCCTTTTTAAATGGTTTTCTAGTTGCTTTTCTTGCTAGACATGACTCACGAGGTTGGCAAATCGGATAGTGAACCTTGGCCTAAGAGACCTTCTCTTGCCAACTTTGTTCATCCTATCTAAGCCAATATGTCCTAGTTTAGCATGCCACAAATTAGAATCAATACACACGGTATTTTGGCAAACAAAAACATTACTAGAATTAAATGAATAATCAATTGTATCCAATACAATGAAACCATTATCAAGAAAACCATAACCATAAAGCTGTATCACCTAGATACAAAACCAAAGAATTGTTTTCAAATACAATTCTAAAACCATGTCTTAAAAGATAAATAACGAAACAAGATTTCGCCGAATGTACGGAGCATACGACACATCATGGAGTAACAATGTCTGGCCACCTCGCAAAACTAATTTGCATGTGCCTATGCCATGAACCTCCACGCTTGAGCTGTTCCCCATCGTTATCCTTTTGCTTCCTCTTGGAATACGACGGTATTCCACGAAGCTCGAGCGTTCCCTTGTTATGTGTTCTGTCGCACTTTGAATCAACAATCCACAAAGGATTTAGTTCAGCAAGCATAGTAGAACTTGTTACATAACAAGATGAGGTATAACACACGAGTACATACCTCTTGCTCGGTGCAATCACGAGCAAAATGACCAGGCTTTCGGCACTTGAAACAAATCAAAGCTGATTTCTTCTTGCCGGCACTAGTCCCCCTTGAACGCTTGGGCCCACTCTTGTTTTTGTTCCCACCCTGGTTACTTTGCTTGGACCGCTGAGGTTGAGCTTTCTCTCTCTTGCGCTTGAAGCTTTGCACCCTTACTAGTGCTAGCTTCAGCAGCGAATACATCAGTTTGAGGGGTATCGGCCAACATCCGATCCTCATCAAGCTCAAGGTGCTTGGCAGCTTGATCGAAAGTCTTGACCTCATCGGCATGAGTCAAGAAGATCTTCATATGCTCCCAAGTCTTTGGCAATGACCTGATGACTGCGGAGACTTGCTCCTCATCGGTCTTCGGCGCCCACATGCGCTCAACTCACTAATCATGTTTGACATGATGGTTATATGCTTGCCTCATGGTGTGACCCTGGCGCATCTTATAACCGTCAAAAGTGAGTCCGAGCTGGTGGCCTCTTGTGGTGGAAGTCCCTCCATCTTTGGAACTTCACGGCCTCCCACAGAGACTTTGCAGTCCTATGCTTCTCATAACGAAGCATCAGGTCATCCCTCATGGAGCTCGGGATTGTAATCCTGGCTCCCGGTCTTTCCTCTTCCAAACATTGTATATATCAAGGTCCATTGCGATCTTTGTGCGGTGGTACCTTCCTCGGGTGGGTTCATGGTCCGGTTTATGGTCTCTAGCATATCCTGCTCTTCCGGGAGATATTGCACCTTTCGGTGCCAGAGGTCATAATTCCTCTCATTCAGCTTATCTCCTTTAGTGAGGTCAGCAACAATGCTCTTGGTAGCAGCCATTTTTCTAGAGATATTACATACAAGAATGAGTTCAATAAATCTAGCATAAAACACAACTCATGCAACAAAAATCACACTAGCATAGTCAACCTATGGGATAAGCACTTAAACCAAAAGAGATGCTAAAAAAACATTCAATCAAATTCTCATGCAAACCCACATAGACTTATACACTAACTTCATTCTGTGCAAGAAACATGATTGATAGACCCATAAAATAAAAAAATAGTTTTATTAAAATAAAACATGCAATCATGTTAAAGCTATGAGGTGGTTCACACAGAACACTTCTACCTCATTAGCTCCCACTAGGCCCCAATAGGCCCTCAATGCCCAAACATCACACAGACTGTCGGGCCATTGGTGTCCGATAAGTTAGAAACACATTACGAAGCTGGACGGACCAATTTCCAAAAAAATCCATCTCCCGGACGGATTGCCGTCCGCCTGCCCGGACGGGACGGAATTCCGTCCGCCTTTTATGCCCCGGCGGACGGATGGCCGTCTGCCCGACGGAAATTCCGTGCGGGTCACTGTGACCACTACGATAATAGACGGACGGCCGTCTGGTCGACGATCGTCCGTCCGGTCCACTGATGACCAAAAAACGGCGATTTTTCAATTTTTCTTGAACGGAAAAAAACGACGTTTTTTCACTCAAAAATCATCCAAAAAACACATGAAAAAAATCCAACAATAAATTTTAAACAAAAATTTTCATCATGGATTATCAATTCATGCAAATCTCCATTAGGGAAATCCACAAGGATCTCCCACTCGGATCCGAATCAAAATTAAAAGGTTTCCAAAAACCCTATCAATTCTCCCATGGGTTTCGTATTAAACCCTTGATCCTCCCATTGGATCCATACAATAAAATTAAACAATGGGGAGGAACAATAAACGTGGGAACCAATGGCTCTGATGCCAATGTTGGTAATACATCAAAAGTAATTCAATTCAATTAATTGATGGGGAAAAAATTCCTTACCTGAATTCGCTTTCCCTTACTTGAAATATTCACAGCGGAAGTCTAGATCCACGTCCTCGTTCCACCACCAAAGATTTACCGGCGAGATTCCTCAATCACAGGGAAAGGGAATAATATCCACAACCCAAATGCCGTGGATTAATGGAATGAAGATCAAATACTAGCAAAGAAGAAAATCTAAGCCTGCGATTCTAAGAGAGAGGGAGAGAGAGATGGAGCCACCGTTTCTCAGAGATTCGCTGGTGCGAATGAATCACTCCGTTACTTACTCACTAATGCGGTGGTTACTAAAATATATAACCTATTTTGTAACCGCCCTAATAGTGAGTTTCCAATATTGCCCTTGGGCATTTAATTTATTAATCAAATTAATAAATTCCAACACAAGTAGAATATGGGATTCATCCCCCGGGGGGCCGCCGCCTCCCCTTTTTTCCCCCCCACACATATATTTTCTTCCCCCCTCTTTTTTTTTTTTTTTTTTTTTTGCTTTTTGACTTGTTATCAGAGTGGGTTCTAGTGGTGCTTGACCTTTGTGGAAGTGAATTTGTAGAAGTCGTCAGGTACTAGATCTATTTCTTTTGTTCTTATTCTTTGTCCTCGTCACGCTCTGTGTCAAAAGCAATAAGTTTTGCATCTCCTTGTTGTCTGATTATGCAACTGAAAATCCAATTGTTGCAATATGCTTATATGTTTTTTGCCATTGTGGTCATATGATGATCTGTTTCCAATTAAAAAAATATATATATGGAAAAAAGGATAAAAAGATAGAAGGGGTGGAGAATGAGACGCTTTTGTCAATTTACCAATTTGAATTTTTATTTTTAAAGATAAAACTGTCAACATAATTCTTGTATTGCCAATTTGAGGTTGAAGTTTTGTTTAGAAAGTATAAGACAAAACCATCGAGACTCCATATATTCGAAGTGAAGATATATTTTAACAAAAGCATTACCTAAAGCCACTTTTCTACGCATGTCCAAGTCGACATCTGATGATGTCTTCGTTCCAACTTGGAGGTGGAGTGTTAGTTTGGGTGAAGTCAATATGGTTACAAAGATAGAATTTCATTTTAGTGAAACCCATATGGGAACAAAGATTAGATCCTATTATAATCCAACCAACATGGAAACAAAGATAAAATTCCATTGTAATCCTATCCCTCACACTATGGTTTCCAATTTTAACTCTCTCTTTTACTCATTGTACTCATCTCTATTTAAAGGGAATAAACTCTCCCCTTAAAGAAAGTATAATAGGGGATTCATTACTGTTGATGTAGGTGGTATTGAGGCGATGGATAAATATCAAATCATTGCAATTAAAAAGAAGAGAGAGAGAGAGACATTTACCTTGATAGATCTACTTGGGAAGGAGATTGAGTCATGCGAGGGTGGTGAGAAGTTGCAAAGATGAATGTGTGAGGGATAGAGAAAGAGGGGTAGGTTTACCTCAATAGGGTTTTGTAAGAAAGAAACGTCTAGAAGGAGGTGAAAAGGAAATTTAAATCAAGTTGAATTTTTTTTTTCTTTCTTTTTTTAAAAAAAATAAAATTATGAGACATACTTTTTTGTTTTTGAGAACGACGAAACAATTCAAATTGTTTTGCAAAAAGCCTTCTCAAACATGAAAATTGGACTGACTCGTTTCTTGAAAACAATAAAACAACACGATTTACGAACTAATTTTTATTCATTTTCCGGCATTCTGAGAATGAAAGAATGCCAAAAATTGTTCCTTGGCCCATTACTAAATGTGCTCTTAGAAACAATAAGTGGGCTACATAGTCACCAATTTTGGGTCAAATTTAGACTCAAACCTGTACTAGTCTAGAATGAAATAGCACGAAATTTTTTTATGGATAGAAAGATCTGGAAGTCTATTTTCAGATGCAACAAATTACGAGTCATTTGAGTTTTTCTAGAGGGAGTGACGACCATTTCGGTGGAAGTGATCTAGTCTACCTATCTATACGGGATTCCTAGATCTACTCTATTACCAAGGTGACTTCTCCACTTCCGACCACATTGGGACATGCTTGCCTTGGAGGACACTCAACCAACTACTTTTTCATGCTATCAATATCTTGTGATTGCATTTTATAGTTTCAAAGAATCTTTATTAGTTGTAGAGGTTAGCTAGTCAAATTAGGTATCATTTTCAAGGGTTTTTGGGAATTGCCCAAACATGGGATGATGTTCCAATGTACTTCTATTTAAACTGCTTATTGTGAAAGAATTTGGCAAGTATTGGATGAGTTTGGAGTTTGCCCTTTGGCTTTAGAAGAAGGCGTTCTTTCAGTTTCTACTCTTATCCCTTGTGTCGATTTCCTTTGGGTGGCAATTGTCCTATTTTGAGTGTTCTAGTGTTACCTCCTACTTCTCTAAATATTTCGGCATCACTTAACTAAGTTCATATCTTCTTCACCACAGTCTTCGACTAATAGAACTAGGTGTCTGATCAAAACATTTTTGATGGCATGGTATCAAATTGTGGTCACTAGAAAGATAGTTCAGAAAAAGGGTGTTATGGTAAATTCACACTCTAATAAATATAGTTTCACCATAATAAAAGACTTAATAATGACTTAATTATATCTCCTAATGGAGTCGAGTTAAGGGTAATATAGTCAAGACATGAGGGGGGTGCTTGTGAGGTATATATATGTTGGGGTAAAATATATTCTCCTTGTTGCTCCGGTTCACTTCCGATTTGGTTTTGGTTCCCCTGAAACCAAAAGAAAGGTCAGAGTGGGCCGCCTCTCAAGATGGGATGCCACCTCCAATGAATAAATTAGTCCTTGTAGGAGAGGTGAGGATTTCCCCTTGAGAAGTAAATGCTCAAGAAGGATTCAGGGAGAATGAAGAAGGGAATGTTCTTCATCAATTAATGAATGAGAGTAATGGCTAGAGAACCTCTCTTTTTGCCTGCATAGCCTTCCCCCATTTATATACTGAACCCCTACCTTTAGAGGTCATTGGATCCGTTTCGGCCCTTCGATTGGGATGATTTTCAGGGGTGGTCGAGATGGTTTCAAGACGTGACTGATACTATTGGTTGGTAAGCGTTGTCCTTAGGATAGCTGGTGGCTTCGCAAGTGAATCAAGAAGTCAGCGTGAGTATGATCTTGATGTGACATCGTTCCTCGGTTGGGGGAACAAAAGGAAGTTCATAGTACTTGAGACAACCTTGAAGCGAATGAGAAGCTTCCAGCCTATCCCTAGGTATTTAATGGGCCTCAGGGCATTTAATGTTGAATTAAATGCTGAGGTATGACGTTTTGGGAGGGGATGCGCCAAATCTCCAGCCAACGTCATTTCTGTTGAAAAGCCATAAGGCGATAGACAGTGGGGTGTCATGAATTTTGTGGTTCCTGCCTTCTTTGCTGTCATTTGCTCCGAGAAGTGCCATCATCTGAACTATGACAACGAGCCTTATTTGCATCGAATTTGGGATCCTTGGTCTGACTCGGATGGTTCATTCCGGTCCAAAGGTTGGCATCATCTTATCCATAACAATATACAAAAGAAAACTCAATTAGTGCTAGAGCCCACTTATCAATCCATCCCTTGATGGGCTTGGTAAGCACATGCTTTATCACATTAGATTGACATCAAACCCTAGTGGTTGTTGGTAGCATGTAATACCTTAATTTCTAGCAGGAATAATATAGAGTCAAATGTATCTTTTCAACGAGAGATACCTTCTCTTATCTCCATTGAAGTCCTACTAAGATAATATATGGCCTGCTCAAACTCTGATTCATTATCCTGTGCTAGCATGCTTACAATGGAATCTACTGAGGCTAGAATATATAACTTTAGTGGTAGTCCTTTCTTTTGAGGCATCATCACTGATAGTTTGGTCAGGTAAGCTTTGATGGCGTCAAATGCTAGTTGGTGCTTCTCGCCACTCAAACTCATCTCCCTCTCTAATTCTCAATAAAGGGGAGAAAACTCCAGTTTGTTTAGCCAAGTTGGAAACGAATCATCGCAAGAAATTTTCTTAATGTGGAAACTTTTGTAACTCATTGTTTGAAGGGGCCTTAGCTTGTTGAATTGCTTTGACCTTGTTTTGATCAATCTTGATTCCCTTTCGGTGAACCAGAAACCTAAGGAAATGCCCTACTAAAACTCCAAAGGCACATTTCAGAGGGTTCATTTTCAATCCATGGGATATCATTCTTGCAAATACTTGCTCTTAATGAGCCAAGTGTTGGTCGTCAGAGACTTTGATTTGATGACCATGTCATCAATATATAATTCAAGGAAGTTACTGATCTTGTTATGGAAAACAAGATTCATAGCCCTTTAACATGTTGCCCTTGCCTTCTTGAAACCAAAAGGCGTCACTACCCCTTCATAAGTCCCAATTTTCTTGGGCAATGGAAGGTTGTCTTTGGGACATCATTTTCTGCTATAAAAATTTCATTATAGCTAGCATGACCATTTATGAAAGACAACATATGGCTTTGTTGTCACATCAAATAGCGCACATATCTGTTGTAGCCATAGGTCATTGGTCCTTAGGGTTTGCTTCATTCAAGTCCTTGAAGTCAATGCATACCCTTAACTTTGCATTCATTTTCATATTAGGGACCACATTAGAAAAAAGTTTGGATGGAACCAGCATCAAGCAGGCCCTTGATCTCATCCTAGATTTTGGAATGTATATATATATATATATATATATATATATATATATATATATATATATATATATATATATATATATACACACACACACATATGCTGTGGCAGTCACTTGTAAGGTCGAAATCCTCTTTAATGGGCAAGCGGTGTTCTATCAAGTCACTAATTAAACCAGGCATCTTAGAATAGTCCCAACCAAGGCAATCTTTGTTATTTTCAAGGACAGATACAAGTTTAAGTCTACATTCTTCATTCATATGGGCTTTTTCTGTTCCTAAGTACCTAAATTTATTTGAACTAACGGATATTGCATTTTGGCCAAGCTATCCTCCAATTCAGGGGGGGGGGCATGGTTAAATTGAGTATGCACCTCCTTTGCTTCATTAACTTGAAACACCCTTGTGTCTATTAGCTTCTTCTCCAAGGTTGAGATAGGGAGTGTGAGATCCCACCTATTCCTAACCTTGCTGTTGTACCAAATGCATACATACCATATGCATTGTTCGATTTATTCTCTACTGTACGAATTGCCTAGTTTCGTTTGGTAGAAGTTTACCCCAAAGTTGATCTATTCTCTCCATGATTTCTTCTTGTGCCTTACATTCCCTTTGATAGGAGGAGGATCCTAAATCATTCCCATGACTGATCCTTCTATCCCTGTTGTTCTAGAGTGGATCTCCATACACTCTATAACCTTGTAAATTCTCCACATGATGATTTCAAAGAGAAATCAAGTGTGATCTTCATGGTTTGTTATTCCTTCTAATTGTTTCAAGACATCAAGCTTTTCATCTTCTATTCTTCAATCAAAGATTTGTAATCTCTCTTGTGTTGTATTGATCTACTCTTGCTATGATTTATTCTTTGAGATTGAGATTATGAAGTAGATGTTGCATCCTTGCAACATATTGATCCTTGCAACCATCTCTTCTACAATCTCCTTTCATTCTTAAAGTTTTATGATCTTCATATTAATCTTCGCCATGATCCTTGTGAAATCTTCATGAAGCCATGATCCTACTTTCCATTTGATTTCAAAGCATGTCAGATTTACTCCTTGTTTTATTACAAAAGACTTATTGTTATTTGTTTTCCGTGGACTTTGGGAAAAGGAAGCCAAGATAATAGGAAAGTACCCCTGCCTTTTTGAAACCAAGCACTCTCCCAATTTCGAGGACGAAATTATTTTAAGGGGGGGAGAATGTGAAATCCAGCCCAAACCTAGCCAGGGCACCCTATCTGTTTTGGGTAAAGAAGGGTTAGTTTAAATGTTTGACCTTAAAGTTGGACCTTGATTTGATCTTATCTTTTTGCTTGTAAACCCTTTTGGTTGACGATTTGGTGTCGGAACCCAAGCCCATGGACATTGTCGATGATGCCCCTCACTTGAGAGCATTGTCAGTGTTAGTTTTGAATCTGCGCACCGAAGAGGGGGTGAATTAGTTGAAATACCTAATGAACTCTTGTGCCCAATCTGAATATATTTCCCGAAACTAGACTTCTTGATGGACTTGGAGGAGAAAATATCACTCAATTTGACCCCATATAACCTTCCAAATCCCTGTCCGAAGTTGCTGAACTATGTCTGTCAAATCCTGCTTGTGCATCGAAGAAGGTGAGCCTAGTTGGTGGACCTAATAAACTCCAATTCTTGATCCGAAGGTATTTCTGGAAACTAGACTTCTTGATTGACTCGTAGAAGAAAACCTCACTCAATTTGACCTTGTATAGCCCTCTGAATCCCTGTTTGAACCTTGCTGTCCTGATTGGTCGACTCATTGGTCGACCGGACCAAGAGACCAATCCAATCGACCAATGGTGTCTGAATTTACCAATTTGGTCCTGTCTCCTCTATTTAAGTCAAATCTCGGGATTACTTCGCCTCCTATGCCTCCTAAGCCTCTGGAATGAGTTAGAACCCTAATCTAATCAATTCCCTTGCATTCCTTGGTGATCTCTCACAAGACTTGAAGTAATCTTCTTCCTCTCGCATCAAAGGTATGTCTACTCTCTTTTCTTTCTTCTCCATCTCTGATTTTCTTTCTTTAATCTGTTCTTGGCTGAGATCAGGAAGAAGATGATGCACTCTTGCAACCATCCACTCCATGATCTCATCTTGTTCCTTGAGATCTATGATCATCATCATGATCTCAACCCCAGCCAGTGGAATCTTTGAAAACCCTAACCCTAATCCTTTGAAACCCTAACCTAGGTGATTATCTGAGAACCTTTTTGGTAACCTCCCATGTGAGGGAAACCTCATGGGTAATGTGGAGGTTGATCTAAATTCAATATTCTTTAATTCTTCTTGTTGTAATTGGCCAATCATCAATTCCTTCCCTCCTGTGATCTTAACCTTTTTATGGGAACCATAAGGGTGAAACCCTAATTTCTTGGGTTAGATCAAGAACCCATCTTTTGACCATGATTATCTTCCCATAATGTTTCTATTAACCTAAACAAGATTTTCTTATTATGTTCTTGATTGCAACCATTCCCCTTCTTCTTGTGATCATAACCTTTTCATGAGAGCCATAAAGGTTGAAACCCTAATTTCTTGGGTTAAATCAAGAACCCATATTTTTACCATGACTTGATGATTTTATCTTCCCATATGATTCTAATACATCCTAGGAAGTTCCCCTTCGAATTTCGGATCAATCCGACTTCAAACGAAGAAGTTATGGCCAAAACAGTTTTCACTATTCCGCTTCGACACGATTGGTCGATCGATTGGTCGACCGGGTCGAGAGACCAAGGCAATCGACCAATGAAGTCAGTAGCTTCAATTTTCGCTCGATTTGATTCGTTTGCTCTCTGATCTTTTAGGTATCTTTCCTAATGTTGTATCTATGCTTGTTAGGGGTTTATTTGCCATGTTTGGTGTCTCTCTCTTTGATCTTTGGATTATCTTCGGCGATAATCAGGTAAGGACAGTTGATTCCTTAACTACATAGATTGCTTGTTCTCTGGTTTCTACTTTATGAAACTATGAGATTACCTACTGTTATTGTATTTTAATTCTGATCTCCTACTGTGGGAACAGTAGCACTTATTTATATCATCTTTTCATTGGTTATGTTATATGAATTACTTATTACTGCTTAATCTGATGTTGCTTTTACATTCTCTTTTATATGATGAACTACTGGTTGTGTATGTCATGACTGATCTGAGAATGTGTTTGCTTAAGTTTGGTTTGGGAATGGGGAGTATCCTATTGATGCTTCTGTCCTTAGACATCGGAGGGAATAGTATGGGCTGTTTTCCAAAGATGCCCATCGACGCTTTCCCGAATAAATGGATGTCATACCTAGGGCTGTCTAGCAGTGTTTGGCTAGGATATACCCCTGTTATATCAGACCCGAATCGGAAGGGTATTGAGACCGAACGACCCGTGGTAGCAATGGGGATTCGTGGGCGCTCAAGACCGGTGAAAAGATCCGTGAGAGGACATGGATCACATTGTGGATACTCGAAAGAGGCCATTTATTGGAGGGTTGCATATGGCTAGACTTGGGCTCATGGGCGCTCGCGACCGGTGAGTTATATCCGTGAGGGGACATGAGAGCTTCCCGTTTACCATATGTGGATAACCAATAGGGTTGATGAGTCCGTAGTCAGGGACTATTAGGACTCTAGTGGAAAGGATACCGGAAAGGATCGTCAGGGACGAGGAATGGAAGTATCTGGACCTGAGTTGATGTAACTGAGTAGATGACTTGCATTGGGCTAGGCTTTTCCCTGACATGCGCCAGTACTTATGCCTAACGGTTGTGAGAGAGTGTGTTGACTTAACCCCTTACCATGGAAATTGTCCGAGAAGGATGCGGGACCCATTACCAATCGGTCGCCCGAGATATCTTAAATGGTTGGAGGGAATCCAAGATATCTTAAATGGTTGAGGATGTGAGCGGACCTACCCAAAGAAGTACGGTGCTATGACTTAAAGCATGTCTGCCATAGAGACCAGCATACATAGAGTTTAGATGCATACATACATTACTTGTTTCATATTGCATTGCATCTTGTTATGGTTTGCTTCCATGTTATTTATGTTGTTATGGATTAACTTGCCTTACTGAGTTTCTTTCGAAACTCATTCCTTTTTTGTGCAATCTGTTGTTAGCCTTCTCTACAGGTTTGTATTTCTTTGACGGCCCGTATGAGGAAGCTCAAGGTGAAGAAGATGAAGACCGAAGAACAAGAAGAGCTGATCAAGATGTGGATTAGATTTCCTTTGTTTCTTCTAGACTTATCTTTTACTTTACTTGTATTAGCTTAGAGCTTTATTTAGATTTCGATCTACCTTCCGCATGTGTTTGTAGGGTATATTTCCGCTATACTCTACAGTTGTCTTTTGATTTGGTATCTTGTTATTCCGCACTCTGATATTTTTTTATGATCCTTCTGAGATCCTTTCTTGACTTTTATTATAAATTACTTGAACATTATGATTTGTTCTTGCTTTTGATTATGTTATTGTGCGAAATGGATATGATTGTTCCTAAACTTGATCTTTAGGGCTGTGGATCACACTCTCGGGTATGCCAGATAGGGTACCGGCTGGGAGGATGTGACAGAATGGTATCAGAGCCTAAGTTTTCGGACAATCATAACCATAGAACACAGTAATGGAAGCATCCTTGAGTCATAGATCCAGAAGTGACTCAAACTTTCTTAGAAGTGAATAATAGAAAACTTGGATTAGAAACTTGAACAAACAAAGCATAATATACCAAGTTTGAATAATACACAATAATTAAAGTTTATGACTTGTACTTGGGTTGTAGTCATGGTTAGAGTTAAGTTGTCAGTTCTTAAGTTATTGGGTATGTGTGTTGAGTTGTGAGTTGAGTCTTGCTTTGAAAGTTGTCGTGGTGAGTTATTTTGTGAGTAAATTGTCATTGTGAGGTGTTGTCATCATGAGTTGTCATATGAGTCTGAGTCATGTCGTAGTCATGTGTTGTCGTATGAGTCTGAGTTGGGAATTGTCGTTGGGAGTAATGGTCGTGAGTAGTCGTTATGAGTTATAAGTCATAACTAAACATTTACAACTGCTAATGCAACAAAAGAGATGCATAATGTACAATAACATAAGTGAAACAAACTGAATTTCATTAATCACTTAGGTTTACAAGTATGAAGGAAATTACATCTATGAAAGCATAAAAGGAAACTCCTAGTACTGTCTATCTAGGTGATCAACTCCGGTGATCTGTCTGGTCCCTTCTAAATTTGAACTCTTTCTCCAGTCGTGTCGTATGTGATGGACCTCCAATCTCACGAAAGCGTGGTATAGGAATCTCCTTGTGTTTCGAAATCTCACCCTGATCCTGATTCTCATCTCCTTGATCATCAATAACATCCTCAACCTGAACTGGAACCCCATCATGATCATCATTGTATCCATACTCATCCTCATCCCCGTACTCATCCTCATTCTCATTATGCTCATTCTCATCATACCCCCATCATCATCATCACTGTCATCAGCACTCTCATCCTCTGATTTAACTGCATCTCGAAGCCCCATCTTCCCGATCAACCATGAGTCGATAGAAGATTCAATGTCGCAATTGGTACGTTGCTCTTATCCTTTAACTTCTGCTATTGATCTATTCTTTACTTATGCATTGTATAAATACCATATGCATTGCCTTGATTTATTCTCTGATTGTTCATTGCATATATACCATATGCATTTCGTTGATCTAGTTTTTGCTTGCGCATTGTATAAGTACCATATGCATTGCTTTGATTTATCTTTGCTTGCGCATTGTATGAATACCACATGCATTGCCCTGATTTATTCTTTACTTGTGCATTACATACATATCATATGCGTTGCTTGATTTAATCCTTACTGATGCATTGTATATAGGCCATATGCAATTTTTTGATTTATTCTTACCATGTGAGTTTGCCTAGTTCGTCTGTATGAAGTACTTGTCAATATTGTTTTAAATTCCTCTTAGCTATTTAAGAAGTCAGCCAAGACTCCCATGTTCCTTACCTATTAGATCTATTGCTCATTGTACCTTCCATCCCCTGGTAAAAATTCGGTGGAAAAATCACACCCCTGAAGAAGTTCCTCATCTTGTTGGAAGCTCGAGTATGCTTTCAATTTCGGGGACGAAATTATTTTAAGGGGGGGAGATTGTGAGATCCCACCTATTCCTAACCTTGCTGTTGTACCAAATGCATACATACCATATGCATTGTTCGATTTATTCTCTACTGTACGAATTGCCTAGTTTCGTTTGGTAGAAGTTTACCCCAAAGTTGATCTATTCTCTCCATGATTTCTTCTTGTGCCTTACATTCCCTTTGATAGGAGGAGGATCCTAAATCATTCCCATGACTGATCCTTCTATCCCTGTTGTTCTAGAGTGGATCTCCATACACTCTATAACCTTGTAAATTCTCCACATGATGATTTCAAAGAGAAATCAAGTGTGATCTTCATGGTTTGTTATTCCTTCTAATTGTTTCAAGACATCAAGCTTTTCATCTTCTATTCTTCAATCAAAGATTTGTAATCTCTCTTGTGTTGTATTGATCTACTCTTGCTATGATTTATTCTTTGAGATTGAGATTATGAAGTAGATGTTGCATCCTTGCAACATATTGATCCTTGCAACCATCTCTTCTACAATCTCCTTTCATTCTTAAAGTTTTATGATCTTCATATTAATCTTCGCCATGATCCTTGTGAAATCTTCATGAAGCCATGATCCTACTTTCCATTTGATTTCAAAGCATGTCAGATTTACTCCTTGTTTTATTACAAAAGACTTATTGTTATTTGTTTTCCGTGGACTTTGGGAAAAGGAAGCCAAGATAATAGGAAAGTACCCCTGCCTTTTTGAAACCAAGCACTCTCCCAATTTCGAGGACGAAATTATTTTAAGGGGGGGAGAATGTGAAATCCAGCCCAAACCTAGCCAGGGCACCCTATCTATTTTGGGTAAAGAAGGGTTAGTTTAAATGTTTGACCTTAAAGTTGGACCTTGATTTGATCTTATCTTTTTGCTTGTAGACCCTTTTGGTTGACGATTTGGTGTCGGAACCCAAGCCCATGGACATTGTCGATGATGCCCCTCACTTGAGAGCATTGTCAGTGTTAGTTTTGAATCTGCGCACCGAAGAGGGGTGAATTAGTTGAAATACCTAATGAACTCTTGTGCCCAATCTGAATATATTTCCCGAAACTAGACTTCTTGATGGACTTGGAGGAGAAAATATCACTCAATTTGACCCCATATAACCTTCCAAATCCCTGTCCGAAGTTGCTGAACTATGTCTGTCAAATCCTGCTTGTGCATCGAAGAAGGTGAGCCTAGTTGGTGGACCTAATAAACTCCAATTCTTGATCCGAAGGTATTTCTGGAAACTAGACTTCTTGATTGACTCGTAGAAGAAAACCTCACTCAATTTGACCTTGTATAGCCCTCTGAATCCCTGTTTGAACCTTGCTGTCCTGATTGGTCGACTCATTGGTCGACTGGACCGATAGACCAATCCAATCGACCAATGGTGTCTGAATTTACCAATTTGGTCCTGTCTCCTCTATTTAAGTCAAATCTCGGGATTACTTCGCCTCCTATGCCTCCTAAGCCTCTGGAATGAGTTAGAACCCTAATCTAATCAATTCCCTTGCATTCCTTGGTGATCTCTCACAAGACTTGAAGTAATCTTCTTCCTCTCGCATCAAAGGTATGTCTACTCTCTTTTCTTTCTTCTCCATCTCTGATTTTCTTTCTTTAATCTGTTCTTGGCTGAGATCAGGAAGAAGATGATGCACTCTTGCAACCATCCACTCCATGATCTCATCTTGTTCCTTGAGATCTATGATCATCATCATGATCTCAACCCCACCGATGGAATCTTTGAAAACCCTAACCCTAATCCTTTGAAACCCTAACCTAGGTGATTATCCGAGAACCTTTTTGGTAACCTCCCATGTGAGGGAAACCTCATGGGTAATGTGGAGGTTGATCTAAATTCAATATTCTTTAATTCTTCTTGTTGTAATTGGCCAATCATCAATTCCTTCCCCTCCGTGATCTTAACCTTTTTATGGGAACCATAAGGGTGAAACCCTAATTTCTTGGGTTAGATCAAGAACCCATCTTTTGACCATGATTATCTTCCCATAATGTTTCTATTAACCTAAACAAGATTTTCTTATTATGTTCTTGATTGCAACCATTCCCCTTCTTCTTGTGATCATAACCTTTTCATGAGAGCCATAAAGGTTGAAACCCTAATTTCTTGGGTTAAATCAAGAACCCATATTTTTACCATGACTTGATGATTTTATCTTCCCATATGATTCTAATACATCCTAGGAAGTTCCCCTTCGAATTTCGGATCAATCCGACTTCAAACGAAGAAGTTATGGCCAAAACAGTTTCCACTATTCCGTCTCGACACGATTGGTCGACTGATTGGTCGACCGGGTCAGAGAGACCAAGGCAATCGACCAATGAAGTCGGTAGCTTCAATTTTCGCTCGATTTGATTCGTTTGCTCTCCGATCTTTTAGGTATCTTTCCTAATGTTGTATCTATGCTTGTTAGGGGTTTATTTGCCATGTTTGGTGTCTCTCTCTTTGATCTTTGGATTATCTTCGGCGATAATCGGTAAGGACAGATTGATTCCTTAACTACATAGATTGCTTGTTCTCTGGTTTCTACTTTATGAAACTATGAGATTACCTACTGTTATTGTATTTTAATTCTGATCTCCTACTGTGGGAACAGTAGCACTTATTTATATCATCTTTTCATTGGTTATGTTATATGAATTACTTATTACCGCTTAATTCGATGTTGCTTTTACATTCTCTTTTATATGATGAACTACCGGTTGTGTATGTCATGACTGATCCGAGAATGTGTTTGCTTAAGTTTGGTTTGGGAATGGGGAGTATCCTATTGATGCTTCTCGTCCTTAGACATCGGAGGGAATAGTATGGGCTGTTTTCCAAAGATGCCCATCGACGCTTTCCCGAATAAATGGATGTCATACCTAGGGCTGTCTAGCAGTGTTTGGCTAGGATATACCCCTGTTATATCAGACCCGAATCGGAAGGGTATTGAGACCGAACGACCCGTGGTAGCAATGGGGATTCGTGGGCGCTCAAGACCGGTGAAAAGATCCGTGAGAGGACATGGATCACATTGTGGATACTCGAAAGAGGCCATTTATTGGAGGGTTGCATATGGCTAGACTTGGGCTCATGGGCGCTCGCGACCGGTGAGTTATATCCGTGAGGGGACATGAGAGCTTCCCGTTTACCATATGTGGATAACCAATAGGGTTGATGAGTCCGTAGTCAGGGACTATTAGGACTCTAGTGGAAAGGATACCGGAAAGGATCGTCAGGGACGAGGAATGGAAGTATCTGGACCTGAGTTGATGTAACTGAGTAGATGACTTGCATTGGGCTAGGCTTTTCCCTGACATGCGCCAGTACTTATGCCTAACGGTTGTGAGAGAGTGTGTTGACTTAACCCCTTACCATGGAAATTGTCCGAGAAGGATGCAGGACCCATTACCAATCGGTCGCCCGAGATATCTTAAATGGTTGGAGGGAATCCAAGATATCTTAAATGGTTGAGGATGTGAGCGGACCTACCCAAAGAAGTACGGTGCTATGACTTAAAGCATGTCTGCCATAGAGACCAGCATACATAGAGTTTAGATGCATACATACATTACTTGTTTCATATTGCATTGCATCTTGTTATGGTTTGCTTCCATGTTATTTATGTTGTTATGGATTAACTTGCCTTACTGAGTTTCTTTCGAAACTCATTCCTTTTTTTTGTGCAATCTGTTGTTAGCCTTCTCTACGAGTTTGTATTTCTTTGACGGCCCGTATGAGGAAGCTCAAGGTGAAGAAGATGAAGACCGAAGAACAAGAAGAGCCGATCAAGATGTGGATTAGATTTCCTTTGTTTCTTCTAGACTTATCTTTTACTTTACTTGTATTAGCTTAGAGCTTTATTTAGATTTCGATCTACCTTCCGCATGTGTTTGTAGGGTATATTTCCGCTATACTCTACAGTTGTCTTTTGATTTGGTATCTTGTTATTCCGCACTCTGATATTTTTTTATGATCCTTCTGAGATCCTTTCTTGACTTTTATTATAAATTACTTGAACATTATGATTTGTTCTTGCTTTTGATTATGTTATTGTGCGAAATGGATATGATTGTTCCTAAACTTGATCTTTAGGGCTGTGGATCACACTCTCGGGTATGCCAGATAGGGTACCGGCTGGGAGGATGTGACAGGGAGCCTTCTAAAGATGCTCTCCACTGCTTCTCTTGCTTGTTCTACTGTCATGGTACAAATTGTTGGGATTCTTCACTGGACATGTCCATATCTATAGGTCCAATTGGAAGCAAGGTCAGGTTTTCTGCTAACATGGTTGCTTCAATTTTCATGTTTATTTCTTGGCCAATGAATTAAAATCCATAAACTAGATTGGTCCAACTACCTTATCATATAACTGAGCATCAACATGATTGGTTTTCACGAAAATGTGCAAGTATCTTCCTTCACTTCTTTAATTGCTTCATCGTTTGCCAAATTATTAACATATGGTGTAAGACGAATGTCACACATCTATTGGTGCGTAAGAATCTCTCCTAGGTAGAGCATTATATGTTGCATTGGCATTCATTACAAAGGAAAGTGATCATGCTAGTTTGACCAGCAACACTTACATTAAGGGAGAACGCCACTTGGAGTAAATGAACTTCCAAAGAAGCTTGTAACTTCTACATTAGCAGACACTAGATCCCCCACATTTTTGCCTAAGTTAGTCAACATGCGAGTAGGAACAATGTTTACTGCTATGCCATTATCAATCAATATTCTAGCAACAAGCTTACCATTCAACCTTGCTTTGATGTGCAATGAACACACGTGCCTTATCATTTCTTTGGAAGGGGTAGGAAAAGTAGACACCACCTGGCTAATTGTGGTGACCGACATCACCTCCTTATCCTTTCTTTGAATTTTTGGGGGCGAATGTCCCAAAATCATGGGTTCCTAGAATTCTTTGTACATGTCACTGATATTTTCTTCCCAATCAAACTGGGATTGAAAATCACTTGGTAACATATACACCATGTTCACTGTAGGAGTCTCTTTCTGACCAAGGACATCTTGCTAGAACTCATAGAAACTACTATTTTATTGTTCACCAGATAGCATAGTTCCATGTGTCTCTTTTGTTGACACCAAAGTGTCTGCTTCTGCTTTAGGTCTTGGTGTATTGGCCCAACTCTAGACCCCATTTCTTGAACTCCTTCATTGTTTGTTGTACTCAATAGGTCATCTTTGCGCTCACTATTAACATAGAGTTGAGACTTCTACTTCCTAGGAATGTCACTGCTTGCTATACAACCAACTTCTAATTTTGACTCCTGATTTGGTTAACCACCATTTGCCTTATATGGGAAGCCCTTGGTTTTCTACCAAGGATCACCATCCCACTCTTAGTAACATGAAGATCACAGACACTCACCTTAGATGGGGTCTTGGATACCACTACATATGTAAGCTTCCTTTGTCTCTCACTGTTTGTTGATTGAGACCGAGCTACTATGATTTCAGTTGAGAATGGTTAGATGATCCATGCCATTACATAGCTGGTGCCATACCACAACCTATCATACATCTCATCTCAGAGACAATACTAGCATATGGGATTGCGAACCAACATAAAATGACATACTCTCTTTGACGAGCATGGTTGGATGATCAGCCGTTACATGGCTTGTACTGTACAACAACCCTATCATCCATCTCATCCAAGATACAATATTAGCATAGAAGAATGTGAACCAACATAAAATGACGTCCTCTCTCGACCAGAAGGAAAATCATTGAATTTCATATATTAAATCACATAATGCATTTCGAGGTTTATAACACATATACGATCATGGTAAATCAATACGATCACAACAAAAATCCAATTTTGAATAAAATGTAAATCAATCTACGGAAAAGAAACACATACTCTAGAAAACTCATGTGAATACCAAATATCGAATAGTGGATTTAAAAAATATATATAACCTATATGTTGGCAATGCAAAACATAAAGTCGACAAAGCATGGGATTTGCTCTTATAAAATATCATGTCAAGAGATTATAGAGTTTCATTTACTATCGCGAAGTCACAAAATGCACGATAATTCCTTAGTTCGCCAATCATATATTTTTATGCATCCATAGGGCATCGAAACTTAGTCCTCCTTTAATCAAGTGAAGGTTAACCATTTAGTTACTCATCAACTTATGATTAAAATTGACAAATCAATACTAATAAGTATATTAGTCCCATAATAGTTCACTCCTTAAGCATAATTATTTAAATATCAATAAAAAATGTCTAAAATATCCTTATATTTTAATCATGGGTGTTACATTTCTCCCTCTTATAAAAAATTTTGTCCTCAACATTTCATATAGAAGATTTAGGAAGGTAAGGAATTCATCTAGCATTTCAAAATATTAAAGGTCCAAAACACCATTTTACTTTAAGTAGGGTGTTACAAGAATAGATTGTGTAGTGAACTTCTCTTTGAAATACAAATGGAATCTCTGGATCTTTATGACAACCAGGATAGCAGCATGGTAAATCAACTAACTCTTTGCAGAAAAACTCAAAGTTGAAAGCAAAAGAAGGCATCAAAGGATTACCCACAATACTCATCTGTAATGGAGCAAGCTAAGGAGGTTCAATCAAATCTAGAACATGGAAAGCCTAGTTTAGTGAAACTTATATATTAGTCTTATGTTACTCCTGGCCTTTCTTTGGTTGAGCTTAAACACCTTTGTTTAATTCATAAATTCAATGAAAAAGGATGATATTGGTTGTGTCATTTTGTAGCATTTGTGTTTGTTATAGGGACTCCCTAGGTGATTCTGCAAGTCACATTTACTTGAAGAAGATGGTTGGATTATGCTAGTATATCATAATGGAAAAGGGCACGAAACAAAATACCTTGCTGAAGAGACAACACACAATGTCGGATGGAGGAGATTCTCTGTCGAGCACAATTTGGTTGAGGAAGATGCAATTGTTTTCCAACTTATCCAAGCTACCCAATTCAAGGTAATGTGAGTTCTCCTAAAGAGTTACGTTTGATATTTCATTGACATTTCATGTAAAAGTAGAAATTGGAAATTGGATCAGTTTAGCTTGACTATGCTTTGGTGGGGTTCTATGTAGAAATGGTAGAGTGCGGATCACCTCTCCATCCGAGGAGAGCAATGTGCTCCCCTGACGGTTTTTGACCACATAAATAGCGGTGCGGTCCACTTAGTTTCAATTTCTCACTAATTTTTAATATTTACCCAGGACAGCACCCCTAATTATGTGGCAAAAAACTGTTAGGGGAGTACATTGTTCTCCTTTGATGGGGAGACGATCTAGACTTGAAATGATATCACAACCAAACCCATGTCACATTATCATAGTAGGGCCTGGTTGTTGAAATGCTTTGTGATCTCAGTAGGTACTAGGTTCAATCCTCCTTCAAGACTTTGGAGCAAGGGAGAACACTTGCTCTTCTAGTCTTGCATTTGTAACATTGAACTAATAATTCTATTTGTGTTGATAGTTATGAAATTTTTTTATATAGGTCCACACTATAAGGGCAAACAATTTGGCTCAAGTCGATGGAGCACCATGTCTATCTAATTCAGACACAATCCTAGTGCAAATAGTTGATGATAACTAGCTAGACTCTTGATTTTCTAGAATTTACTACCCCTCATTATTTTGAGATAAGGCTAAGTTTTTTTTGGCCAAAAGACAAGGCTAATTAAGTTGAGTTGTATTAATCAACTTTACGTAGTTCTTTAACAATTTATCTTTTCTTCAAGGGAATAACAAAAAGGCAAAATTCCCTTCACGCATGTTGAGTATGCATGAGTGGCTAGCTCTGCCCTTCTTGAACCTCATTCTCTGGACGTTGTCTAGCTCAAGTATGCTGAGTGGCTTCACCCATTCTTCCTTCTTGAGTATTTCGAGTGGGTCCTGGTGGCACCCTGACTTGATGAACTAAGCCTCAAACAACTCCTTGGAGTTCCAACATTTGTTGTTGCACTTCCCTTTGCATATTTTGTAGATCGGCTACTGTTGCTAAAATTGGGGGTTGGTTCGAACCTCCTTCTCCAAATGGAGTTGGTATGGTTCTTGAAGGAACCTCTAGAATCCCCTCTTGACCTTGCTCTTGACTTTGATTTTGTTGATTGGGAGAAATGGGGACCTACTTTTGAACACCTTGATCGCATCCGTTCTCCATCTCCCTTTCTCTTCCTCGAGTAGTGACTTGATTGGAATTCGAAACAACATGGTTGGTGGTGCGTCTCACCATGACTCTTTGTAACGTTTCCCACAGATGGCGCCAATTTGTTGCTTCTGGACCTTCTTCACGTCAGCCAGGCAGTTGGACGGCCTCTTGAAGGCTTCTCCAACTCAATATGAGTAGCTGTGATGCCTGCACTCACAAAGGAAATTAGAGTGGCCCGCCCTTGTGTTGGTCGGGAGACCACCTCCGATTCCCAAGTTAGTCTAGGCAACAATAGAAGGCTTTGAGAGGGTTCTCAAAGCGTAGAGAATGATAGTAAGCTGAATCCATTTAGTTGGTTACTTAAAGGCGGCCCCTCTGTCGATTTTGCCCATTTAGTTGAAGAGTGGGCGAGTTGCCTTAGGAAGCATGTTCCTTTCTTAGTGGGATTAATGAAGCCGTTACTCCATCATCCACTTCCCCACGTTTCGGAGTGGGTATGATGGGTGGTTATCTCTAACTGACCCTTTTGACTTGGTCGTCGTCAACATAACTCTTGGACTTAGCATTGGGCATTTTCTCACTACCCGAGCCTATCTCTAGTGAATATCGAGGAATCCCTTAGGGAAGGGGTTCTTCAACTCCCCAAGGGGGTGTGTGTGGTTCTGCACGAGGGGTTCTTCAACTCCCCGAGGGGGTGTATGTGGTTTTGCGTGACGGGTTCTTCAACCCCCCGAGGGGATGTATGTGGTTCTTAGGTTGCATACCCTCCACAACACTCACCAAAGCAAACAATAGTAAGAGTCTCCCACTTCGATTCATCATTGAGAAAAACAATTTGTCATTGCCGGGCAATAACTACAATGCACCTATCATTCCCGAAATCAAAACCTTTTTCTTGTTCAAAGAAAACAATGTTGCCGAAATCAAAACCCTTCGTTGCCCAAATCAAATGTCCCTACTCCTCTTATTAGATTCTAAATGGGTTTCCCCTTTAATCTGTCATAAATGAAACTACTCATCTCTATTTCATCCTCATCCCTATCAAAACCAAATCACTACCTTGGCCAACATACTGGTGAAGGCACGTTGCCATGCCAGAATTTCTGGGACAATTTTTGGGTCTAAGGCTGAATTGTGTAAAAAGGGAAAATGCCATTGCAGAACAATGTGAGTTGTGATTAGATAGTGGAGATCTTTGAAACTAGTTGTGGGCCCCTATTGTTGAGACTTGTTTCTAGAGAGTTTTGGTAGGGTATTTTGGTAATTTTTGGGTTTAGGGTTTTCTTTCTATATCGCTATGGAAAAAATCTTTTTTTAGAGTTGGTAGACAACATTTTAGGCGGCTGCTTCTTCTTCTTCATTTTAAAACCATCATAGAGCTCATCTGTGAGTGTAACCTTTAGATGAATCACAACAAATTTGGTCTTATGAGACTATGCATCTTCTCTTTCCTCATTTTCATTTTGTAACTTTTCTAGTAGGCTGCACCTTACATCCTTCTCTTTTCATTTTCTCTATTTCCTTTTGAGCCCTGGTAGTCACCATCTCATTCCTTCCACCATTTTCTCTAATAATTTGGATCTCCTTGCGATTATCAAAATCCCAAACTTTCTCCTGTCATCTTCATTTCTTTCTTTCATTATAATTGCCATACCATCTTCTCTCTATTCATTGTGATTGCTTATTGAAGACAATATTCCCACTATCCTATCAAGTCTAATGTTGGGTATCCCATAGAAGAGTTGAACCTTGCGTTTGGATCAATAGAGAGCTTTAGGTATCTTACCTAGAGAAGATCTGAATGGTTGCTGAACCTAAGGTCTTCTTCTGTGTTAGAGTTCATTTGCAACTATGTAGAATATCAAATGCTCACAGCATAGCAGCTCCACAGGTTAGTCATTGTGATAATATATTTCTGTATTTCTTTTACATTTTGTTATGTTGGTATCCAATATTCTTTTGTCATTTGCATTTTTGTTATCATTGTCTCAAGCTATTTTTGTTGGTGATATGGTCGTCGATGGGTGAATTCCCACCGGATTTTGTGAAGAGTAATCCTTGTAGTTGTCTTCTTCCACATAAAGGCTGTGGGACTCCCTCTGAAACCCTAAGCCCTTCTCCCAAAATGATGAAACCCTCAATCTGAGGGTTGTAATGCATCTTCATTAAGGTCCCTTAAATCAAGGGCATTGGTTGTATATAATTTTAATTTATTCAAGTAATTATTCTATGCCTAATCAATGGCTAAAAACACAATCATGCACCATAATTAAGTAGCAAAATACAAAAACCTCTCCTTTTAATTCTAAATGGAGCATCTAATGAGATTCATCTTAGTTGCAAGCATTTAATTATCCTGCAAATCTGGTGTGCAAATAGTATATATGGTGGTCTTTAATTTATCTTAGTAGCAAATCATTTTTTTATTCTCATTCAATATATTTTTGTGCAGGAACTTTTTCCAAGATTAAAAATGTGCCAAAAATTTAGCAAATGCATTACTAGAGAAGAGATGGAGTATTACTATTTCCACCTAGTTAAGAAGCACGACAAAAAAGGAAAGCTGTACAATCGGATCAATGATTTACCTGGAACCGCCAGTTGGATTCCAATAAGAAGCAGCATTGAAGGGAGGCAATGAGTGCTCATCATTTGATCCAGAGCTTCAATGCTAAGTTGGGGGGAGAAGATTTGAGAGGAAGAAGTGAATAAGCGTGAAGATAAACAATGTCGAATCGTAAATTCAACCATTCTTGGAATTGTTTCTTGCTTCAATCTTTCAAATTCCTATTGTAGTGATTTTTCAACCTACAGTTACGTTTGGGAGTTATAAGTTATTAAAACCGAACATACTCATTTGATGTAATCTCTGCTTAATTGGGAAAAGACCAACTTAACTAGTGCTGATTGGCCTTTGCAAATTCTGTTCTTGTGTATCTTTTCATATTCAATTTCGCTTTCTTGAGGGAAATATTGCATATGTATAATGTTCTCAGAGACCGATCTTCATTTTCTTTTGAAGAGATACCTCGTAATCTTGTAACCTTCTTCCATTATATAGTGAAACATCCTTTAATTTTATTAATAGCACATCACATTGGTGTGAACCACATTAAACTATTGTATGTATCATTTTATTATCATCCTCGTAAGTTTTGGACCTCCTTGTTGTCTGATTATGCAATTGAAAATCCAATTGTTGCAATATGCTTATATGTTTTTTGCCATTGTGGTCATCTGGTGATCTGTTTCCATTCAAAAAAAAAAAATAATAATAAATAAATAAAAAGATAGAAGGGGTGGAGAATGAGACGCTTTTGTCAATTTACCAATTTGAGTTATTCTTTTTAAAGATAAAACTGTCAACATAATTCTTTTATTGCCAATTTTAGGTTGAAGTTTTGTTTGGAAAGTATAAGACAAAACCATCGAGACTCCATATATTCGAAGTGAAGATATATTTTAACAAAAGCATTACCTAAAGCCACTTTTCTACGCATGATGTCCAAGTCGACATCTGATGATGTCTTCGCTCCAACTTGGAGGTGGAGTGTTAGTTTGGGTGAAGTCAATATGGTTACAAAGATAGAATTTCATTTTATTGAAACCAATATGGGAACAAAGATTAGATCCTATTATAATCCAACCAACATGGAAACAAAGATAAAATTCCATTGTAATCCTATCCCTCACACTATGGTTTCCAATTTTAACTCTCTCTCTTACTCATTGTACTCATCTCTATTTAAAGGGAATAAACTCTCCCCATAAAGAAAGTATAATAGGGGATTCATTACTGTTGATGTAGGTGGGATTGAGGCGATGGATAAATATCAAATCATTGCAATTAAAAAGAAGAGAGAGAGAGAGACATTTACCTTGATAGATCTACTTGGGAAGGAGATTGAGTCATGCGTGGGTGGTGAGAAGTTGCAAAGATGAATTTGTGAGGGATAGAGAAAGAGGGGTAGGTTTACCTCAATAGGGTTTTGTAAGAAAGAAACGTCTGGAAGGAGGTGAAAAGGAAATTTAAATCAAGTTGAATTTTTTTTTTCTTTCTTTTTTAAAAAAAATAAAATTATGAGACATACTTTTTTGTTTTTGAGAACCACGAAACAATTCAAATTGTTTTGCAAAAAGCCTTCTCAAACATGAAAATTGGACTGACTCGTTTCTTGAAAACAATAAGACAACGCGATTTACAAACTAATTTTTATTCATTTTCCGGCATTCTGAGAATGAAAGAATGCCAAAAATTGTTACTTGGCCCATTACTAAACGTGCTCTTAGAAACAATAAGTGGGCTACAGAGTCACCAATTTTGGGTCAAATTTAGACTCAAACCTGTACAAGTCTAGAATGAAATAGCACGAAATTTTTTTTATGGATAGAAAGATTTGGAAGTCTATTTTCAGATGCAACAAATTACGAGTCATTTGAGTTTTTCTAGAGGGAGTGACGACCATTTCGGTGGAAGTGGTCTAGTCTACCTATCTATACGGGATTCCCAGATCTACTCTATTGCCAAGGTGACTTCTCCACTTCCGACCACATTGGGACATGCTTGCCTTGGAGGACACTCAACCAACTACTTTTTCATGCTATCAATATCTTGTGATTGCATTTTATAGTTTCAAAGAATCTTTATTAGTTGTAGAGGTTAGCTAGTCAAATTAGGTATCATTTTCAAGGGTTTTTGGGAATTGCCTAAACATGGGATGATGTTCCAATGTACTTCTATTTAAACAGCTTATTGTGAAAGAATTTGGCAAGTATTGGATGAATTTGGAGTTTGCCCTTTGGCTTTAGAAGAAGGCGTTCTTTTAGTTTCTACTCTTATCCCTTGCGTAGATTTCCTTTGGGTGGCAATTGTCCTATTTTGAGTGGTCTAGTGTTACCTCCTACTTCTCTAAATATTTCGGCATCACTTAACTAAGTTCATATCTTCTTCACCACAGTCTTCGACTAATAGAACTAGGTGTCTGATCGAAACATTTTTGATGGCATGGTATCAAATTGTGGTCACTAGAAAGATAGTTCAGAAAAAGGGTGTTATGGTAAATTCACATTCTAATAAATATAGTTTCACCATAATAAAATACTTAATAATGACTTAATTATATCTCCTAATGGAGTCGAGTTAAGGGTAATATAGTCAAGACATGAGGGGGTGCTTGTGAGGTATATATATGTTGGGGTAAAATATATTCTCCTTGTTGCTCTGGTTAACTTCCGATTTGGTTTTGGTTCCCCTGAAACCAAAAAAAAGGTGAGAGTGGGCCACCTCTCAAGACGGGAAGCCACCTCCAATGAATAAATTAGTCCTTGTAGGAGAGGTGAGGATTTCCCCTTGAGAAGTAAATGCTCAAGAAGGGTTCAGGGAGAATGAAGAAGGGAATGTTCTTCATCAATTAATGAAGGATAGTAATGGCTAGAGAACCTCTCTTTTTTCCTGCATAGCCTTCCCCCATTTATATAGTGAACCCCTACCTTTAGAGGTCATTGGATCCATTTCGGCCCTTCGATTGGGATGATTTTCAGGGGTGGTCGAGATGCTTTCAAGACATGACTGATACTATTGGTTGGTAAGCGTTGTCCTTAGGATAGCTGGTGGCTCCGCAGGTGAATCAAGAAGTCAGCGTGAGTATGATCTTGATGTGACATCGTTCCTTAGTTGGGGGAACAAAAGGAAGTTCATAGTACTTGAGACAACCTTGAAGCGAATGAGAAGCTTCCAGCCTATCCCTAGGTATTTAATGGGCCTCAGGGCATTTAATGTTGAATTAAATGCTGAGGTATGACGTTTTGGGAGGGGATGCGCCGAATCTCCAGCCAACGTCATTTCTGTTGAAAAGCCATAAGGCGATAGACAGTGGGGTGTCATGAATTCTGTGGTTCCTGCCTTCTTTGCTGTCATTTGCTCCGAGAAGTGCCATCATCTGAGCTATGACAACGAGCCTTATTTGCATCGAATTTGGGATCCTTGGTCTGACTCAGATGGTTCATTCTGGTCCAAAGGTTGGCATCATCTTATCCATAACAATATACAAAAGAAAACTCAATTAGTGCTAGAGCCCACTTATCAATCCATCCCTTGATGGGCTTGGTAAGCACATGCTTTATCACATTAGATTGACATCAAACCCCAGTGGTTGTTGGTAGCATGTAATACCTTAATTTCTAGCAGGAATAATATAGAGTCAAATGTATCTTTTCAACGAGAGATACCTTCTCTTATCTCCATTGAAGTCCTACTAAGATAATATATGGCCTGCTCAAACTCTAACTCATTATCCTGTGCTAGCATGCTTACAATGAAATCTACTGAGGCTGGAATATATAACTTCAGTGGTAGTCCTTTCTTTTGAGGCATCATCACTGATAGTTTGGTCAGGTAAGCTTTGATGGCGTCAAATGCTAGTTGGTGCTTCTCGCCACTCAAACTCATCTCCCTCTCTAATTCTCAATAAAGGGGAGAAAACTCCAGTTTGTTTAGCCAAGTTGGAAACTAATTATCGCAAGAAATTTTCTTAACGTGGAAACTTTTGTAACTCATTGTTTGAAGGGGCCTTAGCTTGTTGAATTGCTTTGACCTTGTTTTGATCAATCTCGATTCCCTTTCGGTGAACTAGAAACCTAAGGAAATGCCCTACTAAAACTCCAAAGGCACATTTCAGATGGTTCATTTTCAATCCATGGGATATCATTCTTGCAAATACTTGCTCTCAATGAGCCAAGTGTTGGTCGTCAGAGACTTTGATTTGATGACCATGTCATCAATATATAATTCAAGGAAGTTACTGATCCTGTTATGGAAAACAAGATTCATAGCCCTTTAACATGTTGCCCTTGCCTTCTTGAAACCAAAAGGCGTCACTACCCCTTCATAAGTCCCAATTTTCTTGGGCAATGGAAGGTTGTCTTTGGGACATCATTTTCTGCTATAAAAATTTCATTATAGCTAGCATGACCATTTATGAAAGACAACATATGGCTTTGTTGTCACATCAAATAGCGCACATATCTGCTGTAGCCATTGGTCATTGGTGCTTAGGGTTTGCTTCATTCAAGTCCCTGAAGTCAATGCATACCCTTAACTTTGCATTTATTTTCATATCAGGGACCACATTAGAAAAAAGTTTGGATGGAACCAGCATCAAGCAGGCCCTTGATCTCATCCTAGATTTTAGAATGATATATATATATATATATATATATATATATATATATACACACACATATGCTGTGGCAGTCACTTGTAAGGTCGAAATCCTCTTTAATGGGCAAGCGGTGTCACATCCTCCCAGCCGGTACCCTAACTGGCATACCCGAGAGTGTGATCCACAGCCCAAAAGATCAAGTTTAGGAACGATCATATCCATTTAGCACAATAACAAATCAAAAGCAAGAACAAATCATTGTATTCTAATAAGTTAATAATAAAATTCAAGAAAAGATCTCAAAAGAATCACTAAGAATATCAGAGTGCGGAATAACAAGATACCAAATCAAAAGACATCTGTAGAGTATAGCAGAAATATACTCCACAACATATGCGGAAGGTAGATCGAAATCTAAGTAAAGCTCTAAGCTAATACAAGTAAAGTAAAAGATAAGTCTAGAAGAAACAAGAGAAATCTAATCCACATCTTCATCCGCCTCTTCTTCATCTTCACTCTTCATCTTCTTCACCTTGCCCTTCCTTATATGGACCGTCATCATATTTCAAACCTGCAGAGAAGTCTAACAAAAGATATGGTACAAAAGGAGTGAGTTTCAAAAGAAACCCAGTAAGGCAGTTAATTCCATAATAACATAAATGGCAGGATTACAAAGCAAACATAAATGCAATATGGTATGAGACAAACAATGAATGTATGAATCTAACTCTATGTATGCTGGTCTCTATTGGCAGACATGCTTTAAGTCATAGCACCATACTTCTTTAGGAAGGTCTCATCACACAACGCCTTTAGGTAGTGGGTCCGGCATCCCTCGGGAGATTCCATGGCTGGGGGTATAGGTCACCGCTCTCTCGCATCACCATTGGTCTAAGTACTGGCGCATGTCAGGGTAAAGCCTAGCCAAATGCAAGTCTTCTACTTAGTTATATCAAGTCAGATCCAGATACGTCCATTCCTCGCCCTTGGCGATCCTTTCCGGTATCCTTCACACTAGAGTCCTCATAGTCCCTGACTACGGACTCATCAACCCTACTGGTTATCCACATATGGTAAACGGGAAGCTCTCACGTTCTCACATGGGTTGGTTACCGGTCTTAAGCGCCCGTGAGCCCAAGTCTAACCATATGCAACCCTACCAATAAATGGCCCCCACAATGTGATTCCTGTCCTCTCACGGGTTGGTTACCGGTCTTGAGCGCCCACAAATCCCCATTGCTACCACGGGTCGTTCGGTCTCAATACCCCTCCGATTAGGGTCTGACATAACGGGACATCCTAGCCAAACACTACTAGACAGTCCTAAATATGTCATCCAACAGTTTAGGAAGGTGTCCAGAGGGCATCTCCGGAAACATCCCATAATATTCCCGTAGTAGTCCAAGGACAGAAGTGTCAAAAGGACACCTCTCCTTTCCAAACCATACTTAAGCATACACAAGCATCAATTCATAACATCACATATATGGTAACTTCATATATGGAAAGAAATCAATAATTACAATCAACTTGTATATAACTGGTAAGTAAATCATACATGAATCAATTAACATAAACAAGTAATGCTATTGTAATCAAGATTATGCAACAGTAGTATATCATTGTAAGAATCTAATTAAGGAAACAAATCAATGATATTCAAATATAGAAACTAGATTCATGCTATCTATGTAATTAAGGAAATAACCATCCTTACATTATATAACTTGAAGAGAATCTCCAAGGATCAAGGAAGATCTTCCTAAACTTGGCAAGAAAGTCCTAAACAAGTATACATATTATATTAGGAAAGAAACCTAGAAGGTAAGAGATCAAAACATCCAAAATAGACCAAATATGAGGTTACTGTCCTCATTGGTCGATTGACTTGGTCTACTGCCTCAGTCGACCAATGAGTCGACCAATAGAGACAGTGGCCTACAAAATCAGAGTTTTAAGAATAAAGAACCGAATTTGGTGGTTCAAAAGGGTACCAAACAAGGGGGAAACTACTATGAAAGTATCCTAGTATATAGAGGACTTCAAAACACTAATCAAATCAAGTCTTCAAGTTACAAATTAGGAAACAAAAGTTACCATAATTAGATCAATCATGGTTCTTGAAGAATTCATAGTAACAATCATGGACAAGAACAATAGGATGATGGATCATTGATTGTGATAAAGAAATCATGAAAAGCATGCATAGATCTTCAAGAAAAATAGATCTAAGACTGAAGAACATGAATCTAAATAAGGAAACAAAACTTACCATAAATGTATCAATTATGGTTTTCGAAGAAAGCATGGTATGATGAAGAAGAAAGAACTAAAGATTGACAGGTTACAACTCTTGTAAAGAAAACACAGCGATTAACTACTAATATGATCAATAAAACAGATCTAAGAAGATCAGAATTTGAATCAAAAGATGAACAAAGACAAGATCATGATTTAGATCATGATTCCTTCAAAAGCTTGCAATAATCATGATTAAGAACATTGCATTAGCCATTAATCCTTAGGAAGATCATGAGGGATGAGTAGAGAGATGTTTGCAACAGAGAATGCAGCATCTCCTCTACTATCTCAACTCAAAAAGGAAAGAAAAACAGAGATGGAGAAGAAGAAGAGAGTGTAGACATACCTTTGATGCAAGAGGAAGAAGATTACTTGAGTTCTTGCGAGGGATCAACCAAGGATGCAAGGAAATTGATTAGAATGGAGTTCTAACTCGTTCCAGAGGCTTAGGAGGCAGAGGAGACGAACTAATCCCGAGATTGGACTTAAATAGAGCAAGAAAGACCTAAATCTGGAAAACAGATCTCATTGGTCGATTGGATTGGTCTATCGCCCAATCGACCAATCAGTCGACCAATGGAGACAGCAAGGTACAGATTGCACTGTTTTGGTCATAACTTCTTCGTTTGAAGTCCGATTGATCCGAAATTCGAAAGGGAACTTCACACAAACATACTAAGACTATCTAGCATGAATTGGGCATCATCCATGGTCCAAAAATCAGTACTTTATAAATTGGGAACATGAGTTTCTAAATTGGAAACAACATGGTTCTCATAGCAAACTCACCATGGATTCAAGGGAAGAATTAGAGAGAACAAGGCTTCTCTCTAATGGAATATCAAGAACATATCAAAGGCAAGAATAACTAAATAGAAAATCAAAAGAATACTAATCCTAGAATGAGAGGAATCAAAAATAGAAACTTACTAGAATGCTTATATCAAGGGTCAACATAGAAGGCTAAAATGGCTAGAAAGAAAGGGGAATTGATTCAAGGAGATGAAACACATTGGAACAGCAGTAAAGGCTAAGATCAAACATGTTAAACATTAATTAGAAAAGAAGCTACAGTAGAATGATCATGCTGTCCAAAACTCAACCAAAATCAGTGAAGAATTGAGGAGATTCACCATGTGGCTTCAAGGAATGCATAAAGTGATTGGGAGTTCACTCTAAGACATAAGGAGATTAGAGAATAGGTAGTTATAGTAGTGTAACACCTTCTCCACAATCAAAACATCAAGATAGAACAGTAAGAAGAAGAAAAGAGAGAAGAAGGAGACAGAACACTGAAATCAAGGTCCAACTTCAAGATGTAACATTAAACTAACCTTTCTTCACCCAAAATAGATAGGGTGTCCTGGCTAGGTTTGGGCTGGATTTCTTTGGGCTGGATTTCACATTCTCCCCCTCTTAAAATAATTTCGTCCTCGAAATTGGGAGAGTTCCTGGATTCCGAAAGACAGGGGTACTTTCCTATTATCTTGGTTTCCTTCTCTCAAAGTCCACGGAAAACAAATAACAATAAGTCTTATGTAAGAAAACAAGGAATATATCTGACATGCTTTGAAATCAAATCGAAAGTATGATCATGGCTTCATGAAGATTTCACAAGGATCATGGCGAAGATGAATATGAAGATCATAAAACCTTAAGAATTAAAGGAGATTGTAGAAGAGATGGTTGCAAGGATCAATATGTTGCAAGGATGCGACATCATCTTCATAATCTCAATCTCAAAGAATAAATCATGGCAAGAGTAAATCAATACAACACAAGAGAGATTACAAATCTTTGATTAAAGAATAGGAGATGAAAAGCTTGAAGTCTTGAAACAATTAGAAGGAATAATAAATCATGAAGATCACACTTGATTTCTCTTCGAAATCATCATGTGGAGAATTCACAAGGTTATAGAGTGTATGTAGATCCACTCTAGAATAGAAGGGATAGAAGGATCAGTCATGGGAATGATTTAAGATCATCCTCCTATCATAGGGAATGTAAGGCACAAGAAGAAACCGTGGAGGGAATAGATCAGCTTTGGGATAAAATTCTACCAAACGAAACTAGGCAATTAGTACAGTAGAGAATAAATCGAACAATGCATATGGTATGCATATGGTATGTATGCATTTGGTACAACAGCAAGGTTAGGGTTAGGTGGGATCTCACAAGCGGTGTTCTATCAAGTCACTAATTAAACCAGGCATCTCAGAATAGTCCCAACCAAGGCAATCTTTGTTATTTTCAAGGACAGATACAAGTTTAAGTCTACATTCTTCATTCATATGGGTTTTTTCTGTTCCTAAGTACCTAAATTTATTTGAACTAACGGATATTGCATTTTGGCCAAGCTATCCTCCAATTCAGGGGGGGGGGGCATGGTTAAATCCTTCACCTAAATTTGAGTCTGCACCTCCTTTGCTTCATTAACTTGAAACACCCTTGTGTCTATTAGCTTCTTCTCCAAGGTTGAGATAGGGAGCCTTCTAAAGATGCTCTCTACTGCTTCTCTTGCTTGTTCTACTGTCATGGTACAAACTGTTGGGATTCTTCACTGGACATGTCCATATCTATAGGTCCAATTGGAAGCAAGGTCAAGTTTTCTGCTAACATGGTTGCTTCAATTTTCATGTTTATTTCTTGGCCAATGAATTAAAATCCATAAACTAGATTGGTCCAACTACCTTATCATATAACTGAGCATCAACATGATTGGTTTTCACGAAAATGTGCAAGTATCTTCCTTCACTTCTTTAATTGCTCCATCGTTTGCCAAATTATTAACATATGGTGTAAGACGAATGTCACACATCTATTGGTGCATATGAATCTCTCCTAGGTAGAGCATTATATGTTGCATTGGCATTCATTACAAAGGAAAGCGATCATGCTGGTTTGACCAGCAACACTTACATTAAGGGAGAACGCCACTTGGAGTAAATGAACTTCCGAAGAAGCTTGTAACTTCTACATTAGCAGACACTAGATCCCCCACATTTTTGCCTAAGTTAGTCAACATGCGAGTAGGAACAATGTTTACTGCTATGCCATTATCAATCAATATTCTAGCAACAAGCTTACCAGTCAACCTTGCTTTGATGTTCAATGGACACATGTGCCTAATCATTTCTTTGGAAGGGGTAGGAAAAGTAGACACCACCTGGATAATTGTGGTGACTGACATCACCTCCTTATCCTTTCTTTGAATTTTTGGGGGCGAATGTCCCAAAATCATGGGTTCCTAGAATTCTTTGTACATGTCACTGATATTTTCTTCCCAATCAAACTGGGATTGAAAATCACTTGGTAACACATACACCATGTTCACTGTAGGAGTCTCTTTCTGACCAAGGACATCTTGCTAGAACTCATAGAAACTACTATTATATTTTTCACCAGATAGCATAGTTCCCTGTGTCTCTTTTGTTGACACCAAAGTGTCTCTGCTTTAGGTCTTGGTGTATTGGCCCAACTCTAGACCCCATCTCTTGAACTCCTTCATTGTTTGTTGTACTCAATAGGTCATCTTTGCGCTCACTATTAACATAGAGTTGAGACTTCTACTTCCTAGGAATGTCACTGCTTGTTATACAACCAACTTCTAATTTTGACTCTTGATCTGGTTAACCACCATTTGCCTTATATGGGAAGCCCTTGGTTTTCTACCAAGGATCACCATCCCACTCTTAGTAACATGAAGATCACAGACACTCACCTTAGATGGGGTCTTGGATACCACTACATATGTAACCTTCCTTTGTCTCTCACTGTTTGTTGATTGAGACCGAGCTACTATAGTTTCAGTTGAGAATGGTTAGATGATCCATGCCATTACATAGCTGGTGCCATACCACAACCTTTCATACATCTCATCTCAGGGACAATACTAGCATATGGGATTGCGAACCAACATAAAATGACATACTCTCTTTGACGGAAGGAAATCATCCGAGCATGGTTGGATGATCCATGCTGTTACATGGCTTGTACTATACAACAACCCTATCATCCATCTCATCAAAGATACAATATTAGCATAGAAGAATGTGAACCAACATAAATGACGTCCTCTCTCTGACAGAAGGAAAATCATTGAATTTCATATATTAAATCACATAAGGCATTTCGAGGTTTATATAACACATATACGATCATGGTAAATCAATACGATCACAACAAAAATCCAATTTGAATAAAATGTAAATCAATCTACGGAAAAGAAACACATACTCTAGAAAACTCATGTGAATACTAAATATCGAATAGTGGATTTAAAAAATATATATAACCTATTGAGTAGAATATATGTTTGCAATGCAAAACATCAAGTCGACAAAGCATGGGATTTGCTCTTATAAGATATCATGTCAAGAGATTAGAGAGTTGCATTTACTATTGTGAAGTCACAAAATGCATGATAATTCCTTAGTTCGCCAATCATATATTTTTATGCATCCATAGGGCATCGAAACTTAGTCCTCCTTTAATCAAGTGAAGGTTAACCATTTAGTTACTCATCAACTTATGATTAAAATTGACAAATCAATACTAATAAGTATATTAGTCCCATAGTAGTTCACTCCTTAAGCATAATTATTTAAATATCAATAAAAAATGTCTAAAATACCCTTATATTTTAGTCATGGGTGTTACGTTTCTCCCCCTTATAAAAATTTTGTCCTCAACATTTCATATAGAAGATTTAGGAAGGTAAGGAATTCATCTAGCATTTCAAAATATTAAAGGTCCAAAACACCATTTTACTTTTAAGTACGGGTGTTACAAGAATAGATTGTGTAGTGAACTTCTCTTTGAAATACAAATGGAATCTCTGGATCTTTATGACAACCAGGATAGCAGCATGGTAAATCAATTAACTCTTTGCTAGAAAAACACAAAGTTGAAAGCAAAAGAAGGCATCAAAGGATTACCCACAATACTCATCTGTAATGGAGCAAGCTAAGGAGGTTCAATCAAATCTAGAACATGGAAAGCCTAGTTTAGTGAAACTTATATATTAGTCTTATGTTACTCCTGGCCTTTCTTTGGTTGAGCTTAAACACCTTTGTTTAATTCATAAATTCAATGAAAAAGGATGATATTGGTTGTGTCATTTTGTAGCATTTGTGTTTGTTATAGGGACTCCCTAGGAGATTCTGCAAGTCACATTTACTTGAAGAAGATGGTTGGATTATGTTAGTATATCATAATGGGAAAGAGCACGAAACAAAATACCTTGCTGAACAGACAACACACAATGTCGGATGGAGGAGATTCTCTGTCGAGCACAATTTGGTTGAGGGAGATGCAATTGTTTTCCAACTTATCCAAGCTACCCAATTCAAGGTAATGTGAGTTCTCCTGAAGAGTTATGTTTGATATTTCATTGACATTTCATGTAAAAGTAGAAATTGGAAACTGGATTAGTTTAGCTTGACTATGCTTTGGTGGGGTTCTATGTAGAAATGGTAGAGTGCGGATCACCTCTCCATCTAAGGAGAGCAATGTGCTCCCCTGACGGTTTTTGACCACATAAATAGCGGTGCGGTCCACTTAGTTTCAATTTCTCACTAATTTTTAATATTTACCCAGGACAACACCCCTAATTATGTGGCAAAAAACTGTTAGGGGAGTACATTGTTCTCCTTTGATGGGGAGACGATCTAGACTTGAAATTATATCACAACCAAACCCATGTCACATTATCATAGTAGGGCCTGGTTGTTGAAATGCTTTGTGATCTCAGTACGTACTAGGTTCAATCCTCCTTCTAGACTTTGGAGCAAGGGAGAACACTTGCTCTTCTAGTCTTGCATTTGTAACATTGAACTAATAATTCTATCTGTGTTGATAGTTATGTATTTTTTTTTATATAGGTCCACACTATAAGGGCAAACAATTTGGCTCAAGTCGATGGAGCACCTTGTCTATCTAATTCAGACACAATCCTAGTGCAAATAGTTGATGATAACTAGATAGACTCTTGATTTATCTTTTCTTCAAGGGAATAACAAAAAGGCAAAATTCCCTTCACGCATGCTGAGTATGCATGAGTGGCTAGCTCTGCCCTTCTCGAACCTCATTCTTTGGACGTTGTCTAGCTCGAGTATGCTGAGTGGCGTCACCCATTCTTCCTTCTTGAGTATTTCGAGTGGGTCATGGTGGCACCCTGACTTGATAAACTAAGCCTCAAACAACTCCTTGGAGTTCCAACATTTGTTGTTGCACTTCCCTTTGCATATTTTGTAGATCGGCTACTGTTGCTAGAATTGGGGGTTGGTTCGAACCTCCTTCTCCAAATGAAGTTGGTATGGTTCTTGAAGGAACCTCTGGAATCCCCTCTTGACCTTGCTCTTGACTTTGATTTTGTTGATTGGGAGAAAGGGGGACCTGCTTTTTGAACACCTTGATCGCGTCCGTTCTCCATCTCCCTTTCTCTTCCTCGAGTAGTGACTTGATTGGAATTTGAAACAACATGGTTGGTGGTGCGTCTCACCATGACTCTTTGTAACTTTTCCCACAGATGGCGCCAATTTGTTGCGTCTGGACCTTCTTCATGTCAGCCGGGTAGTTGGACGACCTCTTGAAGGCTTCTCCAACTCAATGTGAGTAGCTGTGATGCCTGCACTCACAAAGGAAATTAGAGTGGCCCACCCTTGTGTTGGTCGGGGGACCACCTCTGACACCCAAGTTAGTCTAGGCAACAATAGAAGGCTTTGAGAGGGTTCTCAAAGCGTAGAGAATGATAGTAAGCTGAATCCATTTAGTTGGTTACTTAGAGGCTGCCCCTCCATCGATTTTGCCCATTTAGTTGAAGAGTGGGCGAGTTGCCTTAGAAAGCATGTTCCTTTCTGATGCGTCCAAAATCTGCTCAGCCCTTAGATCTCCTCGTGATGACCTGCAAAACGAAAGCATCAGATGTGGCCCGACCGCGGGGGTCGGGAGTCCACCTCCGAAGGCTAAGTCAGTTGATGAACTTAATCACAAACGGCTCTGCTAGAAGCACAGAGCTAAAGAACGAAGAACTGGGAAAGGTGATCTAGATAGCAGAACGCTGATAGTTTAAGTCTATCAGTATGTATCTGAACCTGAGTTTCAGATTGTGTGTTTTCGGTCCCCTCACCTCGTATGGTAGTGAGGTTTATATAGAGTGTACCTTCGAATCTCCTTCGTTGGATGCACTTGAGCCTTCTTCGGGTAGTCGTTGGATCTTAACAGTTAGATCCGTTAAGCAATAGACTTCTACTAGTTTGGACTAGTAGAGGACTCCTGAGATAACCTTTAGGTTATGTGATGATTATCCCTTCGATAATGATTATCCGCAGCCGTCAATTCGAGTCTGCCATCATTAGGGTAATTACCCTAATCCATAAGTAGGATTAGGGCACGCTTGTAGCCGAATAAGCTTTCTTCTTCAGCAAGCCATCTTCTGGATCCGGTTCGCTCGGGAGCGAGTCGGTTCCCTCCGTCTCGACCGGGGTCGAGGGTTGGACCAGGTATGAACCCGGTCTGATCATAATTTCTCCGTATCATGAGCCCCCTAGACCAAGCGTTCGGTTGATCCCGAGGGCTTGGTTTTTAACTGGGTTCTTCGTCAAGCGATAATCTCTGCATGCTTCATTAAATGTCATATCACATTTAATGCGGTGGTCACTTTTCCTCGAGCGTTGTGAGTGTAAGGCCACGAGTCTTCTTGCAGTCGATCTGTCGTGGCTCACGTCATCCAAGCGACGGTTTTTGAACGCTTATTTCGGATTCGTGAGTTCAAACTTTCAAAACGTCTTCCAATCTCGATCGTTGATTTTGAATCAATCTCGATCGTTCAGATTCCCGAACACTCGTGCGGGGGTTTTAAAAGCGGTTCGTTGTCTTCGTAGGTTTCATTCTTCCTGTCTGGAATTTGAACCTTTGTTGTCTGCTTCGCGCTTTCTCGCTCTCAAGCTTCTGCCTCATTGAATCAATAAGTTTACTGGTCTTTTTTCTTTTTGTAGTTTACTGAAACAAGTAATGGCGGACGACGGGGCTTCTCTGGTACCCAGTGTTGGTAATAGCAGTGAGGCTTTTGCTTCTCCTGCTCCCGAACAGTCGGATAGTGATAACAAAACCCTAACTGTCCTCTGGCGCGAGTTTGTTGAAGTTTCTCAAAAAGGTTTAGAGAGAAAAACCGAAACTCTTCCTGCCCTCCTCGAGTCTGGATCTTCCAAGATTGTCGAGTCTTCTAGGCAGCCTCAAACTTCCAGGTCCGATGGTGGACCTGGCTCTGTTCCCTCCATTTATAATGAGGAAACCCTTCTTTCAGCCATCCAAGATTTTGATTTTCCTTCCTCTTATCAGGTTAGGGCTCCCCATCCTGATGAGAGGGTTGATTCAAACCTCTCGGGTGAATTTTCTCTGTATATAGATGCCCTGGAAAGCGGGGTTCGCTTTCCCTTTTTTAATCCTTTGTTCTCCGCAGTTCTGAATCATTGGGACTTTTGTCCCGGAATGCTCCTTCCCAATAGCTGGCGTCTCATCGTCGGCTTCTTGGGTTTGTGCTTTGAACTTGGCATTACGCCATCTCTTTCTCTCTTTGTACATTTTCATGTTCTTTCTATCTCCCATCCTCCCGGATGGGTTTTTCTGTCCAAACGCAATAAGTCTGAACTTGATTGGAGGGGCAACATCCTTGTTAAAGGAACTTGCCCTTCTAACAACAAAAGATGGCGCGAACGATACTTTTTCTGTCGAGCGCCTCCATCAGATCTTAACTTCCCAACCGCCTGGAGGAGGTGTACTTCTTCTTCCGAGAATAACCGAGGTCTTCCCTTATCCAGAGAAGACGAGGCGGCCGTCAGGAAGATCAAATCCATTCCATGGTATCAAGAGATACATGGACTTGAAGTGGAGTATAACTCCATTCTTCAGTACTGGGGCTTGGCTCATTGTGAGCTTCTAACCACCATCCTTTAATTTTACTGAAGTGATATGTCTTTAATTCTAACTCTTGTCATTCTTCTTTGCAGTGCCTCCAAGAATGAACCCCGAGAACCTGCGAGTGAAGGCTGCTAGGGCCGTTGTGACAGCCGAGCAACAATCACCCAGAGCCTTGACCGTAGATCAAGAGGCTTCTGTTCCCTCTCCCGACCCCTCTTATAGGGGTATCAGGAATATCTGGCCCATGGCTGATGCTTCGGGTAAAGGGAAGAAACCGATGGTGGAGAGGTCTAATGTCTCTTCCTCCGGCCGAACCAAAAGGAGGCATGACACAATTGATGCTTCCTCCCATAAAAAATCCAAAGCTTCAACGGATTGTGAGGAGGTCTTCACCCCCCAGTGGACCCTGAAGCTGACCGACAGGGTGACTCGGGATCCTGAGAAAGCTGCGGAGTGGAGCTCTCTCAGTCTTGCTCCTTCTGACCGCCAGGAATTTGAAGCCCCTGATGACATTTCCCTTGTTAGTCAATCGACAAGGTACCAGTCTTCTTGCTTACTTATTTTTTCATAATTTCTTATGACTTCTTCTGATATTTTCCGCCTTCCCGAGGAATGCTTGTGTTGAGCTTTTATCAACACATGGAAGCATTGAGCCGGGTTGGTCGCACCAGCTCCTTCGCAAACCCGTGAAGGGAATTTGGCCAAGGCCAATTCTGAAATAGACCGGCTGACTGCAGCTGCTAAGGAGCTGCAGAAAAAGCATGAGGAAGAAGTGATCTCCCTTAAGGAAGCCCTCGATTCTTTGAAGATTCGTGCCGCTGCTGCCGAGCCCGAGGCCAGGAAGCAAAAAGCAGCTGCCACGTTGTTTGGTGACAGGCTTGAATTCCGATGTAGGGAGAACGAAGAATATCTGAAGTTGGCAATCCCTAGCAAGCCCGAGCATATAAAGCCAGAGCTTCGGAAGGAGTGTGTTCGGAAATACCTGAACAACGTACCTTTCTCCAAGCTGCTAGGTGCCTACAACATTCAAGCTTATCGCTTGGGGCAGAACGACGTTTGGGAGCGAATTCTCGCATCAATCCCTTCCTTCGATACTGCTCCCTTTCGTGAGGTGTGCCATAAAGAGGTCTTCGAGAAAGTTGGCATGGATCTCCCAGACTGGTCTCGGGAAGAAGATGATCCTTTTCCAGCTGACCCTCAATATGAGGCATACCTGGCTGACGAGCCGGCGCTTCCAGAGGAGAAATCACAAGCCGAGTCTCAAGTTGCTGCTGTAGAGGACTCAGCCGATGCCATTCTTGAGGAAAGCTCTTCTTAAGATCCTGAGAAAAGTCCTCCCGAACAGGGTCCCTCGGGCAACAATGAAGAAGAGGCTTAGGGAGTTATCTTTTATTGTAAAGATTTACCCTCTTATTAATGAATAGACATTTCTCTTCATGTTGGCCTTTACATTTCCCCGTCTCCTGCCGAAATCTTGCCTTGAATATCTAAGTATAAACGATAAAACTTATCACTTATCTTTACATTCCTCGCCGAATAATAATCTTGTAGAAATATTGTGAAGATGCGTTTCGGAAAGATGCATTAATCTTTCCCACTACTTCATTTATTGCAAAGTCCGCACGTTTCCCTTCTGCGAAGTTCAAACTTTTTCTTGCTTTTGTATACCATTCACTATTTCCAATGAATCAGAAATACATCCATTATTTTACTGGCGGTGCGATGATTGGAGGTATCTCTGCATTAGGTGCTCGTTTCCACATGTTTCCATGTGGCATCCCTCCGACCGTTGATCTTACTTTTTGCGGATTTCGAAGCGTCATTTCGATCTGGGTCGTTGGTTGTCCAGCACCTTCAACCGTCGTCTTTATACCTGAGGCTATTTAAAGCCTTTGTGGGTACTCTCCATCTATCTTGCTATCTGCAAGTTAGATTTTCTAAAGTGCTCAAGCGACATTCCGTCCTTCTGCCTGCTCCCGTATTCCTCGTACTTCAACAACAACTCTATCAACTTCTGAACAAGTGAGTTTTTTGATTACTCATCTCTTTCCCCACTTCCCCCCTTGAGTAAACTGCACAGTAGTAGTACTTGGGGTTTAGTTAATTGGGGTTTTCTGAAGTGATAGAGAACTAGGGTTTTCCCTCTTTTTTGTTGTCGTCGTTGGATTTCTGTACTGATACGGCGTTTCTTTTTGCATAGTGGCTCCAAAGATCAACCCGAACTTTATCAGAGCGAAATCTAGCAAGAAAATTGTTCCGTCGGCGGTGGTTGGGGCCAGTGAGGTGGTTTCAGCTAGTAAATCCTCCAAGCGTAAGGCGACTGCTTTTGGTGAATCTTCAAGTCAGATTCCCCCAGTTTCTATTGATGCCGTCCCTGCGCCTCTTTTCCCCGAAGTGATCACTCGTCTTTCCCAGGAAGATCTTGATCACTCCGTTGTTGATGGCGCCGCCGACACCCCTGTTGGTGTACCCCCGAAGGAGACTCTTCGGGCATCTGAGGCAACTATGTTGGCGTCTGATGAAGGTGTGGTCCCAGCAGGTGCCGCTCCTGTTTCCAATTCTAGTGCTTGTTTGGCATCCTCCTCCTCTCCTTCCGAGTTGGAGGATTTTGCCACCAGGAAGCGCCGTCGGGTAACAAGTGATGCAGCTCATCCTTCTCTTGATGTAGCTCATCCTTCTCATCCTTCGCCTGAATTAGTGTCAAACGAGTATGACAGAGTGTTGGAATGGTGTACTGCTGCTCGAATGACTTCTGAGAGCGCAGTTCTTTCCAAACTTCCAGATGAAGTCTTTACGAAGTCACTGGTGATGTAAGTCTTTCTTCATTATCTTTCGATTCTGAAAAATTACTCTTCTGCTCCTTTTTAACTCGGAAGTTGTTTGCAGGAGTCTTACTGGTAACTTCCACAACCAAGTGGAAGCAGTTTCTAAGCTCAGTAGGTTGAGCAATGAATTTTCCAGGCTTCGGGAAATCTCTAAAGCTAAAGATGCTGAGATTGCTCGCCTTCGGAAACTAGCTTGGGAGGTGGCAGGAGAAAAGAATTCGATGATCGGTCGTCTTTAGTCGGACTTGGATGATGCCAGGGAGAAGATCCGGCGACTGGAGCGAACAGTTGGAAAGTCAGGAGCCAAAGGATCTGAAACATTACCCCAAAGGCAAGCTGTCGTTCCTTTGCCCGAATCCCTTCCAACTGATGTTCGCAGAGCCTGCGTCTTCAAGTATTTACATAGTAAGCCCTTTGTTGATATGCTGAATGCTTATAACTTGCAGGCGTACCGGGATGGTGAGAACGAAGTATGGGAATCAATATTAAGGAATGATCCTCATTTTGATACAACTCCCTACAAGTGCTGTTTGCCATCCTGAAGTATTTACCGACCTGGGTATTCCTCCTCCTGACTGGACCAAAGATAAGATTCATCCTCCACCTTCCTATTCAGATATTATGCATTATCTAGAAGATTCTCCTATTTATTCTCCCCTGGAAGAAGTCAATTATGACGAGCTCGTCTTGAATGCAAGTTTGGTCGAGGACCATACTTCTCCTGGACAAGCTGGACAAAGAGTATGAAATTGCGGAGGATTTTATGCATACCGAAATATTTTTTGTAATCCTCATTTCTTCTCTTCTTTTCCTTGAATCCACACCAATGGTTGACTCATATGTTTGTTCTAGCAAAGTCGCGTCGCTCTTGTATAACTTCTTAACAGTCACCTATGATGACTTTCTTTTTTGACCGAAGATTGTATCCAGCTTTTGTAATTGTTTTGATATTGGCCTCTTTCGATCTTTTGAAGAAATAAGAAATTAACTTCATCTTGAGCTTTGCTAGTCACTTGAATTGCTGTTGAATTAGGTCTTAGTTGTTTGAAACAATGCCTTGACTTAAGGATTTCCGGAGAAATACAATAAGTCTGAGCAGGAACTCACTCGGGTTTTAAACCGATGCCTTTACTTAAGGATTTCCGGAGAAATACAATAAGTCTGAGAAGGAACTCACTTGGGTTTTAAACCGATGCCTTTACTTAAGGATTTCCGAAGAAATACAATAAGTTTGAGAAGGAACTCACTCGGGTTTTAAACCGATGCCTTTACTTAAGGATTTCCGGAGAAATACAATAAGTCTGAGAAGGAACTCACTTGGGTTTTAAAGCGATGCCTTTACTTAAGGATAATTCAAAAATTCAATAAGTCTTGAAGGAACTTACTCGGGTTTCAAACCGACGCCTTGCAAAAGGAACTCACTCGGATTTTCATCCGATGCCTCGACTTAAGAAAGTCCAAAAAATTTCAATAAGTGTTGAAGGACCCACATGAATTTTCATCCGATGCCTTATAGTTGGATCTTGTTCTTGAATGTGGTGTATGATGCCCCCCAATCAAAAGATAGTTTGTCGAAAGCCAAAAATTGCATTGATTGAGTTGAAAATGATTACATCGCGAACAAAATTGAAATCATCATCAAGGATAAAACTTTTTGAGATGCCTAGCATTCCACGAACGATCCAACTCTTTCTGGGTGTTGATGTTCTTCAGCCTGTAAGCTCCTGAACCGACTGGTTTCACAACCATATAAGGTCCTTCCCAGGAAGGGTCCAATTTTCTTTGGTGATGTGGGTCGGAAGCTAGGGTGTTTCTCAACACCAAATCTCCGGCTAAGTACCGACGATTCTTCACTCGAGTATTATACTGAGACGCTATCCTTCTTTGATAATGTTGAGTTCATGCTATTGCTTTTGCCCGAACTTCGTCCAACAGATCAAGACTATCAAGCAGTCCTTGTTCATTTGCTTTTTCCTCGAACTCACGATCCCATAATGTCCCCGCCATTATCTCCACTAGTGCCAATGCTTCGGATCCATATGCCAACCTGAATGGAGTTTCTCCTGTGGGTGTTCGAACCGTAGTTTTATAAGCCCACAGTACATTATGAAGTTCTTCGACCCAAGAAGCTTTGTCAGCTTCGAGTCTTCTCTTTATTCCTTCCAGTAGCGTTTGGTTAGTAACCTCTACCTGTCCATTGCTCTAGGGGTATGCCACTGAGGACATACGATGCTCGATCAAATATGTTCCGCAAAATTGCTCAAATTGCGGACAGTCGAACTGAGTACCATGGTCAGTGACGATAATCTTTGGAATCCCAAAGCGATATATGATTGATTCAAGCACGAATTTCTCCACTTTTTTTCTCAGTAATTGATGCCAGTGCACTGGCTTCAACCCATTTTGTAAAGTAATCAATTGCTACTATCAGATATTCCCGTCCGCCTGACGCCTTGGTGAATTTGCCCATGATATCAATTCCCCACATCGCAAAGGGAATGGGATCTAGAATTGAAGTCATGGTTTCCGCTGGGCGCTTCAATACTGTAGCGTGAATTTGACAGTTACCACACCGGCGAACATATTCCATAGCAGCCTCTTGGACCTTAGGCCAATATAACCCAAGTCTCAGAATTTTGTGAGCCAGGGCTCGTCCACCCATGTGAGCTCCACAAATTCCTTCATGAACCTCAGCCAAAGCTGATTTTGCTCCTTCGGGGCCTATACATCTCATAAGGGGTCCAGAATAAGATCTTTTGTATAGTCTCCCATTCCGAATGAAAAATCTAGCTGATCGAATCTTGATCAACTTTGCCTCTTTCGGATCCTCAGGTAATTTGTCATCTCTCAGATACTCGATTATCGGATCCATCCAGCCACGTTCTGCTTCAATATAAGAAATTTCTTTCTCATGATAACTTGGAAAAGTTATCTCTTCAATATAGACCGAAGGGTCTAGATTCTTTTCTCTGGCGTTGGCTAGTCGAGATAGCTCATCTGCCACTGAATTTTCATTCCTCGAAATCTGAGATATCTTCAAATTCAGAAATTGGTTTTGAAATGCCTGCACTATCTCTTGATATTTCTGCAAGCATGGTTCTTTAATACCATACTCCCCCTGGACTTGGTTGACTATAAGTTGAGAGTCATTATAAATAGTAACATCTGTAATAGACAATGCTTTTGACAACCGAAGTCCAGCTATCAGAGCCTCATATTCTACTTCGTTATTACTTGCTTCAAATGCAAATCTCAAAGCATATCGAATAATAAATCCTGCTAGACTTTTTAATAGAATTCCAGCTCTTGATCCATCTTTATTACTCGAACCATCCACATATACCTCCCAAGCGGTTGGTATAATGGGATCCTCGATGGTGGATTCCACCGGTGCAGTAGTTTCTACTACAAAATCGGCTAATGCCTGAGCCTTAATTGCAGTTCTAGGCTTAAAGCTCACTTGGAACTCACTGAGTTCAACTGACCAGGACACCATCCTTCCAGACAAATCAGGTTTATTAAGAACTTTACTAAGAGGAAAAGTTGTAAATACCTCAATTGGATGAGCTTGAAAACATGGCCTTAGCTTCTTGGCGGCCATCATGAGAGCCAGAGCCTGCTTCTCAATCTGTGAATATTTTGTCTCCGCATCTAGCAACACGTGGCTTACATAGTAAATCGGCCACTATTTTTTATCTTTTTCACGAACAAGTACTGCACTGACCGCTGAAAGGGACGTCGCTAGATATAGCTGTAATATATCCCCCTTCTCTGGTCTGGACAAAATCGGTGGTTGTCCAAGTGCTTCTTTTAACTCCTCGAAAGCTTTCTGGCACTCTTCAGTCCATTTTGCTTCCTTGCTAAGTGCCTTGAAGAAAGGCAAACATTTTTCTCCAGACTTGGAGATGAATCGATTCAAAGCAGCAACTCTCCCTGTTAAACACTGCACATCACGAACAGTTTTGGGAGCCTCCATATCAACCAGAGCTTGTATTTTGGCAGGATTAGCCTTAATTCCCCTCTGTGATACCATGAAGCCCAAAAATTTGCCCGAGGAGACTCCAAAGGCACACTTTTATGGGTTTAGCTTCATTTGATATTTTCGCAGTACTGAGAATACCTCAGTCAAATCCGCAATATGATTTGCTTTTGTAAAGCTCTTCACTAGCATGTCGTCAACATAAGCTTCAACATTCTTTCCTATCAGCTCTTTGAAGATCTTGTTGATGGCCCTCTGATATGTTGCTCCTGCGTTCTTCAGGCCAAAAGGCATGACCTTATAATAATAGCTTTCACGATTAGTCATGAAAGCCGTAAACTTCTCATCCTCCTTATTCATAAGGATCTGATTATACCCTGAGTAGGCATCCATGAAACTTAAAGTTTCATATCCTGCAGTCACATCTATTAAGAGGTCAATCCGAGGCAACGGATAGCAATCTTTGGGGCAAGCCTTGTTAAGATCGGTGTAGTCTGTACACATCCTCCACTTCCCATTTGCCTTTTTTACCATTACCACGTTGGCCAACCAAGTTGGGCATTCAATTGGTTCTATGAAACCAGAATTCTTGAGTTTTTCAACTTCGCTACGAACGGCTTCATATTTTTCAATGGAGAAATTTCTTCTTTTCTGTATCACTGGTTTCGCCTTAGGATCTATCAGAGTTTGTGCTCTGCGACGCTCTGATCGAGTCCTGGCATGTCCTCAGCAGACCATGCAAATACATCTTTATTCTGTTGAAGAAATAACTTCAACTCATCTTTAAATTCCTCCAGCTGTTCAGACCCAATATAAGTAATCTTTTTCTCATCCTCGGTACACAGCTGGATTTGTTCCAGCTTCTCCACTGGTTTGGGTCTTTGCATCTCTGCCTCTTCCCGATCGTCTCAAACTTCTATAGGTAGGGTAGTTACCTTCCTCGGGCCCTCCTTGTCTTTTAAATAGGCAACGTAACACTGCCGAGAAATCTTCTGGCCAGAAGAGACTTGACCAATTCCCATATCAGTCGAGAATTTTATCTTCAGGTGCTTTGTCGAAACAATAGCACCTATCTTGGATAAAGATGGTCGCCCGAGGATCATATTATAAGCTGGCAGTTCCCGAACCACCAAAAAATTGATTCGGACGGTTGTTTCCTTAGGAAAACTTCCAATAGATAAGTCCAACTGGACCGATCCTTCCGCCACTGCAGATGACCCTGCAAAACCATATAGATGTGTGGATGAAGGTTTCATCAAGTCCTGATCCACCTTCAATTATTAATACACTTCGTAAGAAATTAGGTCAGTTGCAGACCCTGTATCAATCAAAACTCTATGCACTTCCCGACGTGCAATCTCTACCTTGATGACTATGGCATCACCATGAGGTAAAAAAACATCTCTTTCGTCCTCCTCGCTAAAGGTGATAGAATCTTCACCATTCAGCTTCTTCCGCTTCAGCGTCTCTCCGGTTCCAACAAATTTGGATTTTTTTTTTCAGACTTCGGAGTGACTCGGGCTCTGGTCCCCCGAAGATGGTAAGGATCGGTGACCGAGTAGCTTCAATCACCTCCTTGCCCTTCTTAGACTTCGGGGCCTCCCTTGATCGTTCCGAACTAACCGAACGATCCCTTTTAGGAGCAACCATTCGTGGCTCATGTGGCTCCTCCCTCCTTCTGCTAACAAAACTGGACAGATGTCCCTGAGATATTAATCTCTCAATATCAGCTTTCAAGTGACGACAGTCATTAGTATAATGACCATAGTCCTTATGGAATCGGCAATACTTCTCTCGATCCTGTTGCTCTCCGGGTTTCAAAAGAATTTTAGGCGGCCACTTCAAAATATTTTTTCTTTCGAGGATATTTAAAATATCAGCCCGAGGAACATTCAATGGAGTGTACTCACTTTTACCGGGGGACCTTTGGCGCCAAGCCTGAGATTTTCCAACCCGATCACGGACATTTTTCTTTGGCTTCTGCTTCTGCTCAGGAGCCTTCTGTTCCTTATTGGAGACTTTATTATCTCCTTGGTGCGCGTCTAGAATCTCCATGACTTCAACCTGCTTCTGGCATCTCTGTACCAACTCAGCATAAGTCGCAGGCATATCCTGTAGTAATAACTCCAGGAGTTTCCGATTAATGAATCCCGTGAATAGAGCAGTTTTGGCTACTTGCTCATCCAAATTTTCTATCTCCATCGTTACTTTGTTGAATCTTTTTAGAAACTCTCTGATTGATTCGTTCTTTCCTTGGTTGACAGTAAACAAGGTTTCTTCCGTTTTCTTGACCTGTATTCCACTCTGGAATCGCCCTATGAATTGGCGCGCCAATTCGTCAAAGTTTACGATCCTTCCAGAGGGGAGGTTTGAAAACCACTTTTGTGCTACTCCAGTTAGAGATGAACCAAAAACCCTACATAATATTTCATCAGAATTACCTGAAACTGCCATGGTCTGTTGGTAATAGCCGATGTGAGCTGTTGGATCTCCGGAGCCATCGAATGTTGAAAAGGTAGGTAAACGGAAGTTACGGGGAAACTGATATCCCGCAATTGGCTCGGCAAAGGGAGTCTTCCGAATGACTGAGTAAATATCCTCAATTATTCTTCCCTTAGCCAACTGCCCTAATTTCTCATTGATGTTGGCCAATTCCTGACCAATCTGGGTCGGGTGATCTTCAGCAATATGATCACGAGCTCGATTAACACGATCATCTCGTGCTACTCGATCATCACGAATAGCCCGTCCTTCCCGAGCATTCCGCTCATCGCGAACTGCTCGATCATCACGAACAGTTCTTCTGATAGTGGGTGAGTGAGTTCTTACCCCTGTAACCAACCTTGTATTTGAATCAGTTGTACTCTCTTGCGGTTTGTCGAACCGATCGTCTCACCTAGGTTGATCATCAATCCTCCTAAGTCCTCGGTCTCCTTCCTGAAAATTCTGATTGATATTCCGGTCTTCAGCCAATCTCTGATCACGTGGCAATGCACGTCTCCCTGAATCGCGCTGATCAGGTTCTTGTGGTAAAACCACTCGTCTGGTGACCATGCGGAGTGCTTGACTCACCTCCAAGAGTTGATTCTTTACCTGATCCAATTGATCTTGGAGTGTATCAGGAGGAGGATTACGTCCTCCCAGGCCACCATCCACCTCGATAGGATTTTGGCTTCCCTGGGGAATATCTGGATTATTCGCTCCAGGGATCTGAACACCGGAATTGCGCTGTGCAGCCGCTGCGGCTGCTGATCTAGTCACCATGGCTTTTCAAGTCGTTTCCCCACGACGGTGCCAGATGATGCGTCCAAAATCTGCTCAGCCCTTAGATCTCCTCGTGATGACCTGCAAAACGAAACGTCAGATGTGGCCCGACCGCGGGGGTCGGGAGTCCACCTCCGAAGGCTAAGTCAGTTGATGAACATAATCACAAACGGCTCTGCTAGAAGCACAGAGCTAAAGAACGAAGAACTGGGAAAGGTGATCTAGATAGCAGAATGCTAATAGTTTAAGTCTATTTGTATGTATCTGAACCTGATCTCAGATTGTGTGTTTTCGGTCCCCTCACCTCGTATGGTAGTGAGGTTTATATAGAGTGTACCTTCGAATCTCCTTCGTTGGATGCACTTGAGCCTTCTTCGGGTAGTCGTTGGATCTTAACAGTTAGATCCGTTAAGCAATAGACTTCTACTAGTTTGGACTATTAGAGGACTCCTGAGATAACCTTTAGGTTATGTGATGATTATCCCTTCGATAATGATTATCCGCAGCTGTCAATTCGAGTCTGCCATCATTAGGATAATTACCCTAATCCATAAGTAGGATTAGGGCACGCTTGTAGCCGAATAAGCTTTCTTCTTCAGCAAGCCATCTTCTGGATCCGGTTCGCTCGGGAGCAAGTCGGTTCCCTCCGTCTCGACCGGGGTCGAGGGTCGGACCAGGTATGAATCCGGTCTGATCATAATTTCTCCGTATCACTTTCTTAGTGGGATTAATGAAGCCGTTACTCCATCATCCACTTCCCCACGTTTTGGAGTGGGTATGATGGGTGGTTATCTCTAACTGGCCCTTTTGACTTGGTCGTCTTCAACGTTCCTTTTGGACTTAGCATTGGGCATTCTCTCACTACCCGAGCTTATCTCAAGTGAATATCGAGGAATCCCTTAGGGAAGGGGTTCTTCAACTCCCCAGGGGGGGTGTGTGGTTCTCCACGAGGGGTTCTTCAACTCCCCAAGGGGGTGTATTTGGTTCTCCGTGACCGGTTCTTCAACTCCCCGAGGGGATGTATGTGGTTCTCCACGAGGGGTTCTCGGGTTGCATACCCTCCACAACACTCACCAAAGAAAACAATAGTAAGAGTCTCCCACTTCGATTCATCATTGAGAGCAACAATTTGTCATTGCCGGGCAATAACTACAATGCACCTTTCATTCCCGAAATCAAAACCTTTTTTTTGTTCAAAGAAAACAATGTTGCCAAAATCAAAACCCTTCGTTGCCCAAATAAAATGTCCCTACTCCTCTTATTAGATTCTAAATGGGTTTCCTCTTTAATCTGTCATAAATGAAACTACTCATCTCTATTTCATCCTCATCCCTATCAAAACCAAATCACAACCTTGGCCAACATACTGGTGAAGGCACGTTGCCATGCCAGAATTTCTGGGACAATTTTTGGGTCTAAGGCTGAATTGTGTAAAAAGGGAAAACGCCATTGCAGAACAATGTGAGTTGTGTTTAGATAGTGGAGATCTTTGAAACTAGTTGTGGGCCCCTATTGTTGAGATTTGTTCTAGAGAGTTTTGGTAGGGTATTTTGGTAATTTTTGGGTTTAGGGTTTTCTTTCTATATCGCTATGGAAAAAATCTTTTATTAGAGTTGGTAGACAACATTTTAGGCGGCTGCTTCTTCTTCTTCTTCATTTTAAAACCATCATAGAGCTCATCTGTGAGTGTAACCTTTAGATGAATCATAGAAAATTTGGTCTTATGAGACTATGCATCTTCTCTTTTCTCATTTACATTGTGTAACTTTTCTAGTAGGCTGCACCTTACATCCTTCTCTTTTCATTTGCTCTATTTCCTTTTGAGCCCTGGTAGTCACCATCTCATTCCTTCCACCATTTTCTCTAATAATTTGGACCTTCTTGCGATTATCAAAATCCCAAACTTTCTCTCTGTCATCTGCATTTCTTTCTTTCATTATAATTGCCATACCATCTTCTCTCTATTCATTGTGATTGCTTATTGAAGACAATATTCCCACTATCCCATCGAGTCTAATGGTGGGTATCCCATAGAACAACCATTTTAGTTGAACCTTGCGTTTGGATCAATAGAGAGCTTTAGGAATCTTACCTAGAGAAGATCTGAATGGTTGCTGAACCTAAGGTCTTCTTCGTGTTAGAGTTCATTTGCAACTATGTAGAATATCAAATGCTCACAGCATAGCAGCTCCACAGGTTAGTCATTGTGATAATATATTTCTGTATTTCTTTTACATTTTGTTATGTTGGTATCCAATATTCTTTTGTCATTTGCATTTTTGTTATCATTGTCTCAAGCTATTTTTGTTGGTGATATGGTCGTCGATGGGTGAATTCCCACCGGATTTTGTGAAGAGTAATCCTTGTAGTTGTCTTCTTCCACATAAAGGCTGTGGGACTCCCTCTGAAACCCTAAGCCCTTCTCCCAAAATGATGAAACCCTCAATCTGAGGGTTGTAATGCATCTTCATTAAGGTCCCTTAAATCAAGGGCATTGGTTGTATATAATTTAAATTTATTTAAGTAATTATTCTATGTCTAACCAATGGCTAAAAACACAATCATGCACCATAATTAAGTAGCAAAATACAAAAACCTCTCCTTTTAATTCTAAATGGAGCATCTAATGAGATTCATCTTAGTTGCAAGCATTTAATTATCCTCCAAATCTGGTGTGCAAATAGTATATATGGTGGTCTTTAATTTATCTTAGTAGCAAATCATTTTTTATTCTCATTCAATATATTTTTGTGCAGGAACTTTTTCCAAGATTAAAAATGTGCCAAAAATTTAGCAAATGCATTACTAGAGAAGAGATGGAGTATTACTATTTCCACCTAGTTGAGAAGCACGACAAAAAAGGAAAGCTGTACAATCGGATCAATGATTTACATGGAACCGCCAGTTGGATTCCAGCAAGAGGGCTCATCATTTTATCCAGAGCTTCAATGCTAAGTTGGGGGGAGAAGATTTGAGAGGAAGAAGTTAATAAGCGTGAAGATAAACAATGTCGAATCGTAAATTCAACCATTCTTGGAATTGTTTCTTGCTTCGATCTTTCAAATTCCTATTGTAGTGATTCTTCAACCTACAGTTACGTTTGGGAGTTATAAGTTATTAAAACCGAACATACTCATTTGATGTAATCTCCGCTTAATTGGGAAAAGACCAACTTAACTAGTGCTGACTGGCCTTTGCAAATTCTGTTCTTGTGTATCTTTTCATATTCAATTTCGCTTTCTCGAGGGAAATATTGCATATATATAATGTTCTCAGAGACCGATCTTCATTTTCTTTTGAAGAGATACTTCGTAATCTTGTAACCTTCTTTCATTATATAGTGAAACATCCTTTAATTTTATTAATAGCACATCACATTGGTGTGTGAACCACATTAGACTATTGTATGTATCATTTTATTATGTTTTCCTTTCTCGAATTGGTATTTTGGGTGTTCATTTTTATTCACTTGAGGGATGACTCAGATGTAGCTAGCAGTAATTTTTGTAAAAGAATGCAGAAGAAACGAGCATGATTGAGATAGATTAGACATGGCCCTTATGTTATAATTTCGGTGGTTGGTACTTATGGATTTGCTGGAAGGCTAACATGTATGGAAGCTGTGGGTTATATCTTTCTTAATTTGCAACCACTTCTGTGATATCCCTAAAAAAACTAACCTGGAAATTCATATTGTAGGTTTGAAAACCCAAAGTGCGGGTAGAAGACAATTGTGGGCCATCTAAGTAGAGACCATTGGATTGGTTTTCGAACCAATGGAAGTAAATGGAGATGATACTGAGTTAGAAGTTTTGTTAGAATTTGGAAGAAGATCTAACTCGGATGTTGACGGACTTGGTAGATGGATCAAGAATACGATGATAACACATGTAGAAAGTCCCGAAAAATCAAGTAAGACCCTTCTATAGCATAGTAAAGGACCCAAGACTGAGCTAGGGCACTCAAGGAATTAAATTCACTCTTGAAACAAAAGTACTGGGGTTGGATTGCCTGCTCTGGTCGCCTTAGGTGACCAACCCAACTTCAGGGAAAAAAGGGTATTTTGGAAAAATGACTTTAGAAGGCCTATTTAATGATTTTTTGTTCTAAAACGTGTCATTATGTTCTAAAGCCATCAGAAAATGTTAGAACTCCTCAAGAGAACCCTCTCCAAGGTGTAGAAAGGTGTGGAGATCATCAGTCAAGGTTTCAAAACGCTGATTCGCTTTATTAAAGGATAGTATTCATTTTCTTCATTCTAGTTCTCTTCTTTTGATTGATTCCTCCTCCTGCCAAGACCTAGAAGAGAGTTTCTATTTGCTGTAATAATCTAATTCTTTTGTACTATTTACTATAGAGTGAATCCTCATTCACTCTGACTCATCCGTGAATCTTACGGTTAGATTTCAGAGAAGACCTAATATAGGATTCGTTAGGTTTTCCTTCTTTTCGCTTTGATTAATCTCTAAACTATGTTAGGTCATGTTCTAGTATGATTTCAGAATTTTCTAAATAATTTTGGAATAGTTTATAACCCAAACAGAAAGTTTGTTGGACTTATCAAAGAGATCCGCTTCGCTCTAAGCATAGCCGTGACCTTCGATTGATTCATCCTCTTCTTCCTATAGATCCGAGCCAAATCTATTAGTACAGAGAAGGTTGGTTGATTGCTCTAGTTGCCCTGAGCAACCCAGTGGTGATCCAACTAGCTTTGGTAGATTCATGGCTGGGTTGATTGCTTTGGGCAACCCCCCCCCAACCAACCCACTCATTGCCAAGTTGGTTGTATGTTTCTCTTTTCAACACCATATGTCACATCCACCTAGCTGGTACCTTATCTGGCATACCCAAGTGTGTGATCCACAGCTCTAATGATCAGTATCAAGGAAATCATCCTCCTAGATTTATAATAATACAATCAAGAACAAGACAAAATCAATGTTTAACTATATTAACTGAAAGATCAAGATAAGATTCAAAGAGAAATTCCATTATAATCAGAGTGCGGAAAATGATACTAATAGAATAAATCAATGTAGAGTGTAACGGAAAATCACTCTACTACAGCAGCAGAAAAGTAGATCAAAACTAAAAAGAAGATTATAACTGGTTCCCAAAAGTAAGGAAAAGAAGTAAACAAAATATAAACTAATGTTTCTTCAAATCTATAAAGAACACTTCTAAAAGTAAAGTCTCTATATCCAAGTATCGCTTGACTAGCACATGAGTACGACTAATCCACTATGCTCCTCCGTCAATTTGGTAGTCTTCATAGTCATAGTCACAGTAGCCAGCACCTTGGGTATAGTATGAGTCATCCGGGGCAATCACATATGCTTGTCCGCCATAGTCATCAACACCTGTAGATAGATCTAACAAAGTTGTTGAAAAAAGGAGTGAGTTCAAAAGAACTTAACAAGGCAATTAATTCCACAATAACACAATATAACATGATAGCAAAACATAAAGGATCAACATGATATGAAACAGACATGCAAGTATGATTCTAACTCTATGCATGTTGGTCTCTAGTGGCAGACATGCTTTAAGTCATAGCACCATACTCCTCTGGGTAGGTCTCAAATCACTCTCCCTCAACCATCTCGGTATCTTGGGTTCTCCAGTGGTAATTGGGTCCTGCATCCCTCTTGGACATTCCATGGTTGGGGTTTAGGTCACCGCTTTCTCACATCACCATTGGTTGAGTATTGGCACATGTCAAGGTTAAACTTAGCCCAATGCAAGTCTTCTACTTAGTAGTATCAAGTCAGAGTTAGATACTTCCATTCTTTGCCTCTCACGATCCTTTCCGGTATCCTTCTCACTAGAGTCCGCGTATCCTATGAATACAACCAACTCGGACTACGGACTCATCAACCCCATTGGTCATCCACAAATAGTAAACGGGAAGCTTTCATGTCCTCTCACGGGTTGGTTACCGGTCTTGAGCGCCCATGAGCCCAAGTCTATTACTGTAGCCCTACCAATGAATGACCCCCACAATGTGATTCATGTCCTCTCACGGGTTAGCTACCAGTCTTGAGCACCCACAAATCCCTATTGCTGCCATGGGTTACTCAGTTTCAATACCCTTTCGAATGGTCTGATATAACAGGGTAATCCTAGCCAAACACTGCTAGACAAACCCTAGGTTTGTCAACCAATAATTAGGGAAAGAGTCAAGGGGCATCATAGGAAATGTCCCATACCACTTCCATTGATGTCCAAAGACAAAAATGTCAAAAGGACATTCCCCATTCTCCAATTATACTTAAGCAATCACATTCCAAATCAGTCATTTACAAGCATAACTGACAAATCAATACATAGGGAAATAACCATTCATACATGATTAAAATAACATTTGAATTACATGAACAAGCCCTACTGTAGTTACAGTACTTATAGCAGCAATATAATTATAAGAAAATTATAAGAAACAGTAGTATGATCATGCAATCCGAACCAAATACAAGTAACATGCATTTTAGGTTATTAGGGAACAACCGTCCTTACCTTAATTAACTTCGAAAAATTCCGTAGAAAAGAATGAGGATAGGTCCAAAGTTAGCAAATAAACCCTAAAGAAACATAGTTCAAGCATTATGAACATATCCTCGAAGATCGGAAGTGAAACGGATCAAAACAGACCAAACATGGAGCTACTGACACTGTGGGCAGCTTAGCTGGGTCGCTCAGGCTGATCGACCACAGTGTACTGTACAGACAGAAACTCCAAATTGTGATCTGAAACTCAACTTTCGGGATTTGAAACACTCCGAAATTTTAAAGGGAACTCTAAAATAGTAGTCTAAGACTATCTAGCAAGATTATACATCAACAATGATAAAAATAGTAGAATTCTAAATTAATAAAAAACTAGGTTTTTACCAAAATCAATCCGTGAATTCTACGGAGAGGGTAGAGAGAATGAGAATTCACTCTAGAAGGAAAAGAACAGTAGATCTTAGATAGAAATAATCATAGGAATGAGTCTAGCATGCTTTAGAAATCAAAAACCATAGAATGATTACACATTCATGAAGATCTCACAAGATCTCATTCTAAAATCAAGTTGTGTAGATCATAGAAGCATTGGAGTGAATGGAGATTCACTCACAACTACAGAGATTGAGGAAGAGGTCTTTGCAATGATACAAAACCTTCTTCATAATCACAGAGACAATAAGAATCAATAAGAGAATAGATCAATGAAAAAGTATGAGTGAACACCAGCCTTAAGGAAGAAGATTTGCCGAAAAAACTTGAGGATTCGAAGAGGATCTTCCACAACTCCAATGTGAAGCCTTGAGAGAGGCTTCCCACGTTCTCCATAGGCTTTAGAACAAAGTGAGGCTAACTACCACGAAGTTCTATTAAATAGAGCATCAAAAGCCTAAAAATCAGAAGTTTTACACTTAAGCCCCTGTCACTATGGGTCGCTTAGCCTGATCGTCCAACTTGATTGACCCAGGGAGACAGCAAGCCTAGATACAGTGAAATGAAGCTCCAAATCTCAAAATTTTCAATGGGGCTTCTCCCAACTCAATAAGTGACTTACCTAGCATTGAGAGACCTTCCAAAACATGTCCAACTAGGCCTCAAGTCCATCAACCAAGTTCTGCAACACCAAGGTGCAGCTTCTTCTCCAAATTAGACAAGGTTTCCAAGTAGGGAACTCCATCATCAATCTCCATGGGTTTTGGGTCAAATACTATGTCTTCCATTGAGATGGCCCACACTTGCCTTCTACCTTCACTTTGGGTCTTCAGACCTACAAACAAATGGCTTTCCGGGTTAGGGTTTCGGCTGGATTTCAAGGGTTGTTTTTAACTTTGAACCCGAACATACTCTTTGACCTAATTTACAAGATTACAAATCGATAGCAAAATGAGGACATTCAATTGCACATAACCATTATTATATTCTTGATTGCTATGAAACTTGCTTATATGATTACATACTATTGTTTTAGGGTTTAGGAATGATTATTATAACTTTTGAAATATCAGTATATATGCGATTAATGATGTTCATGTTATATGGATGAACATGTGATTGTATGGACTTAGAATGACTTGTGACTTGAGAATGTGATTGAATCCATCTTATAATGCGAATGTAGGTTGTGATTGTGGATTGGGGAATACCATTCATGTGAAATCCCACCTAACCCTAATCCGAAAATATTTGTGTAGGTCCAAAGACCCGAAGTGAAGGAAGAAGATAGTTGTGGGCCATCTCAGTTGAACCCATTGAGTCTGACCTAGAGCCAATGGAGATTGATGATGGAGTTCCTCCTGCAGAAACCTTGACTAACTTTGGGGAGAAGTTGTAGCTTGTTGATGTTGAACTTGGATGATGGAATTGAGTCATAGTTTGACACTTTTTGAAAGGTCCTACAATGCTAGGTAAGACCCTCTGTTAAGTTGGAAAAGGACGCAGTGGAGTTTGTGGCTTTCGGATACCAAAATCTGATTTTTTACCTTGCTGTCTACTTTGGTTGCTTTAAGTGACCAACACTCCAAGGGTCCAAAGCTCCTAGGGATAGTTTGGTCACTCATTGGAATTTTAGGTTTTCGCCCTATATATTCCAATTTCGTTCTAATTCATCCCATAATGTTCTAAAGCCTCTAGAGAACGTGAGAAGAAACTCAAAGCCTCCTCTTCGAAGGCAAGGAAGATCCCCAAGCATCCGTAGAAATTTCTCCGTCGAATCTTCTTCTTGAAGGTTAGTAATCACTCTGGTTCTCTCTAGATCCTTTTTCTCTTCTGTTTCTACCGAATTTCGTGATTGTGAGGAGGGTCTTACACTACTGTAATGACCTAATCTCAGATCCTCATAGCCTTAGATTGAATTCTTATTTACTCTATTCTCTCCGTAAACAATACGGGGTGATTTTTGTGTTTTGAGCTAGCATGTGACCATGATCTTATTCTAATATGAGTTGTTTGATTTCTAATCTCTTTTAGATCTATTCCTGGGTTGTTTTCTAAGCATGATCTACTATTTTCTTATCTTTAAAATGAATCCTCATTCATTCTAGTCTCTCCGTAAAATTCGTGGACTGATATCGGTAAAAGCCTATTTTATGATTCGATTGGATTTCTTTTCCATTGACCATATATGATGCTTAGACCTTGCTAGATAGTCTTCTTTTACTGTTAGTAATCTTCCCTTTTAATTTCGGAGTGTTTCAAATCCCGAACGATGAGTTTCGACCAAATTAGGGTTTTTTGTTCTGTACAGTAAACCTTTGGTCACTTGACCCTTGGTCGCTTTAAGTGATCAATCATAAGCAACCAAGCTAGTTAGTGAAAACAACTTTCACTGTTTTGGTCAATTTTCATCTCCAATCCTTCGGGGTTTGTTCCGAATGCTTAACCTATGTTTGTTTAGGATTTCTTTGGTAACTTTGGACATACCCTTTGATATTTTCTCTGGAGTTTCGAATCAATTAATAAGGTGGGTATGTTCACTCACAATTGATGTCATTATGTGCTATACTATGATAAGATTTGTATGGATACATTAGCTACTGTTTTAGAACTTTTTCAATATTTTTATAATTTTGTAATTATAGTATGCTATTCCACTACTAATATGACATCCAAGAAGAATTTCCATTAGGGGTTTGTACTTCATAGTCTTGCTGGGAAGATGGTTGATTAAGTAACAACTAGTTGAAACAACATAAGACCAATGAGTTTTAGGGACAAATGTGAGAAGCAGAAAAGCATGAGTAACCTCAAGAAGAAGCTTTTTCGTTCAGCAACTTCGTTTTTGCCGTGGAGTGTCAACACAAGAACTATGATGCAACATACCTTGACTTCAAATAAAGACCTAAAATGGATTGTTAGTATATTTTGTTCCATTGGTAATGCATAATATTTTGATGCTGGTCCTATACTAAATTTTAACCATATTGACAAAATCATGAAATACTGTCAACACTTCACTTTTCAAACATAATAAATATAGGCATGTAACACAAGACTTGTCATCAATGAAGGTAACAAAGTGCTTGAAACCATTGCAAGAATCCACAAGTGATTTCCAAACATTAGAATGCACTAATTCAAATAATTTAGCTAAAAACACGTGAACTAGAAGGAAAAGGCAGTTTATGTTGCTTTGTGATGCGTCCAAAATCTGCTCAGCCCTTAGATCTCCTCGTGATGACCTGCAAAACAAAAGCGTCAGATGTGGCCCGACCGCTGGGGTCGGGAGTCCACCTCCGAAGGCTAAGTCAGTTGATGAACTTAATCACAAACGGCTCTTGTTAGAAGCACAGAGCTAAGGAATGAAGAACTGGGAAAGGTGATCTAGATCGTAAGCCACTGATAGTTTAAGTCTATCAGTATGTATCTGAACCTGAGTCTCAGACTGTGTCTTTTTCGATCCCTCACCTCGTATGTTAGTGAGGTTTATATAGAGTGTACCTTGAAATCTCCTTCGTTGGATGCACTTGAGCCTTTTCGGGTAGTCGTTGGATCTTAACAGTTAGATCCGTTGAGCAATAGACTTCTACTAGTTTGGACTAGTAGAGGACTCCTGAGATAACCCTTTAGCTTATGCGATGATTATCCCTTTGATAATGATTAGCCACAGCCGTCAATTCGAGTCTGCCATCATTAGGGTAATTACCCTAATTCATAAGTAGGATTAGGGCGCGCTTGTAGCTGAATAAGTTTTCTTCTTCAGCAAGCCATCTTCTGGATCCGGTTCGCTCGGGAGCGAGTCGGTTCCCTCTGTCTCGACCGGGGTCGAGGGTCGAACCAGGTATGAACCCGGTCTGATCATAATTTCTCCATATCACGAGCCCCCCAGACCAAGCGTTTGGTCGATCCCGAGGGCTTGGTTTTTAACTGGGTTCTTCGTCAGGCGGTAGTCTCTGCGTGCTCCATTAAATGTCGTATCGCATTTAATGCGGTGGTCACTTTTCCTCGAGCGTTGTGAGGGTAAGGCCACGTGTCTCTTTGCAGTCGATTTGTCGTGGCTCACGTAATCCAAGCAACGGTTTCCGAACGTGTCACATCCTCCCAGCCGGTACCCTATCTGGCATACTTGAGAGTGTGATCCACAGCCCGAAGATCAGGTATCGAGTAATCAACCTCCCACATAAACAATAACATAATCATGAACAATAATAATAAAAGTGCGGAAGATAAACCATAGATCCAAATAAGGAAAGAATGAATCATATATAAATCAGAGTACTAGATATAATCAGAGTGTCTAAAACAGATAAGTAAAGTGAGGCAAAATCCCACTCTACAACCAGCGGAAAAGTAGTTCTAAAAGAGAATAAGCAAGACAAAATCTAATCCCAGTAGCAGGTACAATGGGTAACTAAATTGTTCTCAACTTTATAGACAACATCCCTATAAGTATAAATCTCATAAACAGCACAAGGGCGCTTCCACTCAATGGTCGGACTAAGCATCGTACGGAGCATAACCACTCGCGGGATCTTCAGTGTAATTGTTGTAGCCGCAATCACCTTCCTGGAGATATGCCTCTTCTCCTTGCGCTTCTTCATAGGGGCCGTCATAATATTCAGTACCTGCAGAATAGTCTAACAAACATTGTACAATAAAGGAATGAGTTTCAAAGAAACTCAGTAAGGCAGTTAAATCCATAATAACATAAATGGCAGGATTTCAAAACAAACATAAATGCAATATGGTATGAGACAAGCAATGAATGAATGAATCTAACTCTACATATGCTGGTCTCTATTGGCAGACATGCTTTATGTCATAGCACCGTACTTCTTTGGGAAGGTCTCAATCACTCATCATCAGTTGGTAATGGGTCCGGCATCCCTCGGGACATTCCATGGCTGGGGGTATAGGTCACCACTCTCTCACATCACCATTGGTCTATGTACCGGCGCATGTCAGGGTTAAGCCTAGCCAAATGCAAGTCTTCTACTTAGTTACATCAAGTCAGATCCAGATACGTCCATTCCTCGTCCCTGACGATCCTTTCCAGTATCCTTCACACTAGAGTCCTCATAGTCCGTGACTACGGACTCATCAACCCTATTGATCATCCACATATGGTAAACGGGAAGCTCTCACGTCCTCTCACGGGTTGGTTACCGGTCTTGAACACCCGTGAGCCCAAGTCTATCCATATGCAACCCTACCAATAAATGGCCCCCACAATGTGATTCCTGTCCTCTCACGGGTTGGTTACCGGTCTTGAGCGCCCATGAATCCCCATTGCTACCACGGGTCGTTCGGTCTCAATACCCCTCCGATTAGGGTCTGACATAACGGGACATCCTAGCCAAACACTACTAGACAGTCCTAGATATGTCATCCAACAGTTTAGGAAGGTGTCCAGAGGGCATCTCCGGAAACATCCCATAATATTCCCGTAGTAGTCCAAGGACAGAAGTGTCAAAAGGACACCTCTCCTTTCCAAACCATACTTAAGCATACACATGCATCAATTCATATCATCACATATATGGTAACTTCATATATGGAAAGAAATCAATAATTACAATCACTTTGTATATAATTGGTAAGTAAATCATACATGAGTCAATTCAATATGAATAAGTAATGCTACTGTTATCAAGATTATGCAACAGTAATATATCATTGTAAGAATCTAATTAAGGAAACAAATCAATGATATTCAAATATAGAAACTAGATTCATGCTATCTATGTTGTTAAAGAAGTAACCATCCTTACCTTTTATAACTCGCAAAGGAATCCTAAGAAATCAAGTAAGATCTTGGCAAACTTGAGAAGAAGGTCCTAAACAAGTGTATACAACATATTAGGAAAGATCCCTAACAGAAAAGATACCAAAACATCCAACACAGACCACCACCTGGAGTTGCTGTATTCATTGGTCGAGTGGATTGGTCGAGTGGTCTAGTCGACCAATGCAGACAGTAGCCTAAAAATCAGAGTTTTGAGATATAAAATCCGAATTTGGTGGTTCAAAAGGGTACTAATCAAGGGGTAAACTACATCAGTAGTATCCTAACATATAGGGGACCTCAAAACACTAATCGAATCAAGCCATCAAGATCCAAATTAGGAAACAAAAAGTTACCATAATTAGATCAACCATGGATCTTGAAGAATTCAAGATAGAAATCAAAGACAAGAACAATAGGAGAATAAATCATTGATTCGGGTAAAGGTATCATGAAAAGCATACTTAGATCTTCAAGGAAATAGGCTTAAAATCATAAATCTAAATAAGGAAACAAAACCTACCATATATGTAACTATCATGATTCATGAAGAAAACATGGTATGGTAGAAGAGAAACAACTAGAGATTGATAGATCATGGATCATGAAAAGAAAACACAACAATTGACTACTAACATGATCAATGTAGAAGATCCAAGGAGATCAGAATTCAAATTAGAAGTTAAACAAAGACTAGATCATGGTTTGATCATGATTCCTTCAAAAGCTTGCAATGATCATGGTTAAGATCATTGTTTTAGCCATTAATCCTTAGGATGATCATGAGAGACAAGTCCAGAGATGTTTGCAACAGAGAATGCATCATCTCCTCTACTGTCTCAACTCAAAAAGGAAAGAAAAACAGAGATGGAGGAGAAGAAGAGAGTGTAGACATACCTTTGATGCAAAAGGAAGAGTTTTGACGAAGATCCGTCAAGAAAATCACCAAGGATGCAAGGGAGATGACTTGCAGAGGTCTTTGGTTCGTTCCAAAGAGTTTGGAGGCAGCAAATACGAAGTAGACTCGAGATTGGACTTAAATAGAGCAAGCAAGACCTAATTGCCAAAGACAACACCCATTGGTCGAGTGGATTGGTCGAATGGTCCAGTCGACCAATCAGTCGACCAATGCAGACAGCAATTCCAAAACAGGGAATTGAAGACCCAGATCAAATCCAATCCTAAAGGGGTTTTGCACACATATCAAGTGACTTACCTAATAGGTAGAAATGCCTTCAAACCATGATAGAGAGCACTCCAAGTCCATCAACTAATCCGATCTTCATCAAGATTCAGTTTCCATAAATAGAACTTCATCATCAACTCTCATGGATTCAAAGCCAGACACAAAGTCCTCCACTGGGATGGCCCAAAGCTGACTTCTTACTTTACTTCGGGTCACTGGACCTACAAATAACAAGGTTTCCGGGTCAAGGTTAGGGCTGGGTTTTACAGAACGCCTGTTTCGGATTCGTGAGTTCAAACTTTCAAAACGTCTTTCAATCTCGATCGTCGATTTTGAATCAATCTCGATCGTTCAGATTCCCGAACACTCATGCGGGAGTTTTAAAAGCGGTTCGTTGTCTTCGTAGGTTTCATTCTTCCTGTCTGCAATTTGAACCTTTGTTGTCTACTCCGCGCCTTCTTGCTCTCATGCTTTTGCCTCACTGAATCAGTAAGTTTACTGGTCTTTTTCTTTTTGTAGTTTACTGAAACAAGTAATGGTGGATAATAGGGCTTCTCTGGTACCCAGTGTTGGTAATAGTAGTGAAGCTTTTGCTTCTCCTGCTTCCGAACAGTCAGATAGTGAAAACAAAACCCTAACTATCCTCTGGCGCGAGTTTGCTGAAGTTTCTCAAAAAGGTTTAGAGAGAAAAACCGAAACTCCTCCTACCTTGCTCGAGTCTGGATCTTCTAAGATTGTCGAGTCTTCTAGGCAGCCTCAAACTTCCAGGTCCGATGGTGGACCTGGCTCTGTTCCCTCCATTTATAATGAAGAAACCCTTCTTTCAGCCATCCAAGATTTTGATTTTCCTTCCTCTTATCAGGTTAGGGCTCCCCTTTCTGATGAGAGGGTTGATTCAACCCTTTAGGGTGAATTTTCTCTGTACATAGATGCACTGGAAAGCGGGGTTCGCTTTCCCTTTTTTAATCCTTTGTTCTCCCCGATGATTCGAATCATTGGGACATTTGTCCCGGAATGCTCCTTCCCAATAGCTGGCGTCTCATCGTCGGCTTCTTGGGTTTGTGTTTTGAACTTGGCATTACGCCATCTCTTTCTCTCTTTGTACATTTTCATGTTCTTTCTATCTCCCATCCTCCCGGATGGGTTTTTCTGTCCAAACGCAATAAGGCTGAACTTGATTGGAGGGGCAGCATCCTTGCCAAAGGAACTTGCCCTTCTAACCACAAAAGATGGCACGAACGATACTTTTTCTGTCGAGCGCCTCCATCGGATCTTAACTTCCCAACCGCCTGGAGGCGGTGTACTTCTTCTTCCGAGAATAACTGAGGCCTCCCCTTATCCAAAGAAGACGAGGCGGCCGTCAGGAAGATCAAATCCATTCCATGGTATCAAGAGATACATGGACTTGAGGTGGAGTATAACTCCATTCTTCAGTACTGGGGCTTGGCTCATTGTGAGCTTCTAACCATCATCCTTTAATTTTACTGAAGTGATATGTCTTTAATTCTGACTCTTTTTCTTCTTTGCAGTGCCTCCAAGAATGAACCCCGAGAACCTGCGAGTGAAGGCCGCTAGGGCCGTTGCGACAGCCGAGCAACGATCACCCAGAGCCTTGACCGTAGATAAAGAGGCTTCTGTTCCCTCTCCCGACCCCTCCTATAGGGGTATCAGGAATATCAAGCCCGTGGCTGATGCTTCGGGTAAAGGGAAGAAGCCAACGGTGGAGAGGTCCAATGTCTCCTCCTCCGCCCAAACCAAAAGGAGGCATGATACAATTGATGCTTCCTCCCATAAAAAATCCAAAGCTTCAACGGATTGTGAGGAGGTCTTCACCCCCCAGTGGACCCTGAAGTTGACCGACAGGGTGACTCGGGACCCTGAGAAAGCTGCTGAGTGGAGCTCCCTCAGTCTTATTCCTTCTGATCGCCAGGAATTTGAAAAACTGGATGACATTGCCCTTGTTAGTCAATCCACAAGGTACCGATCTTCTTGCTTACTTATTTTTTCATAATTTCTTATGACTTCTTCTGATATTTTCTGCCTTCCTAGGAATGTCGTGTTGAGCTTTTATCAACACATGGAAGCATTGAGCCGGGTTGGCCGCAACAGCTCCTTGTTGCAAACCTGTGAAGAGAATTTGGCCAAGGCTAATTCTGAGATAAACCGGCTGACTGCAGCTGCTGAGGAGCTGCAGAAAAAGCATGAGGAAGAAGTGATCTCCCTCAAGGAGGCCCTCAATGCTTCGATGGCTCGGGCTGCTGCTGCCGAGCGCGAGGCCAGGAAGCAAAAGGAAGCTGCCGCGTTGTTCGGTGACAGGCTTGAATTCCGATGTAGGGAGAACAAAGAATATCTGAAGTTGGCGATCCCTAGCAAGCCCGAGCATATAAAGCCAGAGCTTCGGAAGGAGTGTGTTCGGAAATACCTGAACAGCGTGCCTTTCTCTGAGCTGCTAGGGGCCTACAACATTCAAGCTTATCGCTTGGGGCAGAATGACGTTTGGGAGCGAATTCTCGCATCAATCCCTTCCTTCGATACTGCTCCCTTCAGTGAGGTGTGCCATAAAGAGGTCTTCGAGAAAGTTGGCATGGATCTCCCAGACTGGGCTCGGGAAGAAAATGATCCTTTTCCAGCTGACCCTCAATATGAGGCATACCCGCTGACGACGAGCCGGCGCTTCCAGAGGAGAAATCACAAGCCGAGTCTCAAGCTGCTGCTATAGAGGACTCAGTCAATGTCATTCTTGAGGAAGGCTCTTCTGAGAAAAGTCCTCCCGACCACGGTCCCTCGGGCAACGATGAAGAAGAGGCTTAGGGAGTTATCTTTTTTTTTTTTTTTTGTAAAGATTGACCTCCTTATTAATGAATAGACATTTCTTTTTCATGTTTGGCCCTTCCATTTCCCTGTCTCCTGCTGAACTCCTGTCTTGAATATCAAAGTATAAATGATAAAACTTATCACTTAACTTTACATTCCTCGACGAATAATATTCTTGTAGAAATGTTGCGAAGATGCGTTTTGGAAAGATGCATTAATCTTCCCCACTACTTCATTTATTACAAAGTCCACACGTTTCCCTTCTGCGAAGTCCAAACGTTTTCTTGCTTTGGTATACCATTCACTGTTTCCAATGAATCAGAAATACACCCATTATTATAATGGCGGTGCGACGATTGGAGGTATCTCTGCATCGGGTGCTCGCTTCCACATGTTTCCATGTGGCATCCCTCCGACCGTTGATCTTGCTTTCTGCAAATTTCGAAGCGTCATTTCGATCTGGGTCATTGGTTGTCCTTAGCTTTCAACCGTCGTCTTAATACCTGAGGCTATTTAAAGCCTTCGTGGGTACTCTCCATCTATCCTGCTATCTGCAAGTTAGATTTGCTAAAGTGCTAAAGCGACATTCCGTCCTTTCCGCTCGCTCCCGTATTCCTCGTACTCCAACAATAGCTCTATCAACTTCTGAACAAGTGAGTTTTTGTTTTTGATTACTCATCTCTTTCCCCACTTCCCCCCTGAGTAAACTGTACAGTAGTAATACTTGGGGTTTAGTTAATCGGGTTTGTCAGAAGTGATAGAGAACTAGGGTTTTCCCTTTTTTTTTTTTTTTTTTTTTTTTTTTTGTCGTCGTTGGATTTCTGTACTGATACGGCTTTTCTGTTTGCATAGTGGCTCCCAAGATCAACCCGAACTTTATCAGAGTGAAGTCTAGCAAGAAAATCGTTCCGTCGGCGGTGGTTGGGGCCAGTGAGGTGGTTTCAGCTAGTGAATCCTCCAAGCGTAAGGTGACTGCTGTTGGTGAATCTTCAAGTCAGATTCCCACAGTTTCTATTGTTGCCACCCATACGCCTCTTTTGCCCGAAGTGATCGCTCGTCTTTCCCAAGAAGATCTTGATCACTCTGTTGTTGATGGCGCTGCCGACGCCCCTGCTGCAGAGACCTTTGGTGCACCCCCGAAGGAGACTCTTCGGGCATCTGAGGCAACTATGTTGGCATCTGATGAAGGTGTGGTCCCAGCAGGCGCTGCTCCTATTTCCAATTCTAGTGCTTGTTTGGCATCCTCTTCCTCTCCTTTGGAGTTGGAGGATTTTGCCACTAGGAAGCGCTGTCGTGTGACAGGTGATGCAGCTCATCCTTCTCTTGATGTAGCTCATCCTTCTCATCCTTCGCCCGAATTAGTGTCAAACAAGTTTGACAGAGCGTTGGAATGGTGCATTGCTGCTCGAATGACTTCTGAGAGCGCAGTGCTTTCCAAACTCTCAGATGAAGTTCTTATGAAGTCACTGGTGATGTAAGTCTTTCTTCATTATCTTTTCATTCTGAAAATTTTCTCTTCTGCTCCTTTTTAACTCGGAAGTTATTTGCAAGAGTCTTACTGGTAACTTCCACCATCAAGTGGAAGCAGCCTCTAGGCTCAATAGGTTGAGCAATGAAGTTTCCAGGCTTCGGGAAATCTCTGAAGCTAAAGATGTTGAGATTGCTTGCCTTCGGAAATTAGCTTGGGAGGTTGTAGGAGAAAAGAATTCGATGATCGGTCGTCTTCAGTCAGACTTGGATGATGCCAGGGAGAAGATCCAGCAACTAGAGCGAGCAGTTGGAAAGTCAGGAGCCAAAGGATCTGAAACGTTACCCCAAAGGCAAGCTGTCGTTCCTTTGCCCGAATCCCTTCCAACTGATGTTCGCAGAGCCTGCGTCTTCAAGTATTTACACAGTAAGCCCTTTGTTGATTTGCTGAATGCTTATAACTTGCAGGCGTACCGGGATGGTAAGAACGAAGTATGGGAATCAATATTAAGGAAGGATCCTCATTTTGATATGACTCCCTATAGTGCTGTTTGCCATCCTGAAGTATTTACCGACCTGGGTATTCCTCCTCCCGACTGGACCAATGATAAGATTGATCCTCCACCTTTCGATCCAGATATTATGCATTATCTGGAAGATTCTCTTGTTTATTCTCCCCTGGAAGAAGTCAATTATGATGAGCTCGTCTTGAATGCAAGTTTGGTCGAGGAACATACTTCTCCTGGACAAGCTAGACAAAGAGTATGAAATTGCGGAGGATCTTATGCATACCGAAACATTTTTTGTAATCCTCATTTCTCCTCTTCTTTTCCTTGAATCTACACCAATGGTTGACTCATATGTTTGTTCTAGCAAAGTTGTGTCGATCTTGTATAACTTCTTAACAGTCACTGATGATGACTTTCTTTTTTGACCGAAGATTGTATCCATCTCTTGTAATTGTTTTGATACTAGCCTCTTTCGATCTTTTGAAGAAATAAGAAATTAACTTCATCTTGAACTTTGCTAGCCACTTGAATCGCTGTTGAATTAGGTCTTAGTTGTTTGAAACAATGCCTATACTTAAAGATTTCCGGAGAAATACAATAAGTCTGAGAAGGAACTCACTCGGGTTTTAAACCGATGCCTTTACTTAAGGATTTCCGGAGAAATACAATAAGTCTGAGAAGGAACTCACTCGGGTTTTAAACCGATGCCTTTACTTAAGGATTTTCGAAGAAATACAATAAGTGTTGAAGGACCCACACGAATTTTCATCCGATGCCTTATAGTTGGATCTTGTTCTTGAATGTGGTGTATGATGCCCCCCAATCAAAAGATAGTTTGTTGAAAGCCAAAAATTGCATTGATTGAGTTGAAAATGATTACATCGCGAACAAAATTGAAATCATCATCAAGGATAAAACTTTTTGAGATGCCTGGCATTCCACAACCGATCCAACTCTTTCGGGGTGTTGATGTTCTTTAGCCTGTAAGCTCCTGAGCCAACTGGTTTTACAATCATATAAGGTCCTTCCCAGGAAGGGTCCAATTTTCTTTGGTGACGCGGGTCGGAAGCTAGGGTGTTTCTCAACACCAAATCTCCGGCTAAGTACCGAAGATTCTTCACTCGAGTATTATAATGAGACGCTATCCTTCTTTGATAATGTTGAGTTCTTGCTATTGCCTTTGCACGAACATCGTCCAACAGATCAAGACTATCAAGCAGTCCTTGTTCATTTGCTTTTTCCTTGAACTCATGATCCTATAATGTTCCCGCCATTTTCTCCACTGGTGCCAATGCTTCGGATCCATATGCCAACCTGAATGGAGTTTCTCCTGTGGGTGTTCGAACCGTAGTTCTATAGGCCCACAATACATTGTAAAGTTCTTCGACCCAAGAATCTTTGTCAGCTTTGAGTCTTCTCTTTATTCCTTCCAGTAGCGTTCGTTTAGTAACCTCTACCTGTCCATTGCTCTGGGGGTATGCCACTGAGGACATACGATGCTCGATCATATATGTTCCGCAAAATTGCTCAAATTGCGGACAGTCGAACTGAGTACCATGGTTAGTGACGATAATCTTTTGAATCCCAAAGCGATATATGATTGACTCAAGCACGAATTTCTCCACTTTTTTCTCAGTAATTGTTGCCAGTGCACTGGCTTCAACCCATTTCGTGAAGTAATCAATTGCTACTATCAGATATTCCCGTTCGCCTGACGCCTTGGTGAACTTGCCCATGATATCAATTCCCCACATAGCAAATGGAATGGGATCTAGAATTGAAGTCATGGTTTCAGCCGAGCGCTTTGATACTGTAGCATGAATTTGACAGTTACCACACCGACGAACATATTCCATAGCAGCCTCTTGAACCTTAGGCCAATATAACCCAAGTCTTAGAATTTTGTGAGCCAGGGCCCGTCCACCCATGTGAGCTCCACAAATTCCTTCATGAACCTCAGCCAAAGCTGATTTTGCTCCTTCGAGGCTTATACATCTCATAAGGGGTCCAGAATAAGATCTTTTGTATAGTCGCCCATTCTGAATGAAAAATCTAGCTGATCGTATCTTGATCAACTTTGCCCCTTTCGGATCCTCAGGTAATTTGTCATCCCTCAGATATTCGATTATCGGATCCATCCAGCAACGCTCTGGTTCAATATAAGAAATTTCTTTCTCATGATAACATTGGAAAGTTATCTCTTCAATATAGACCGAAGGGTCTAGATTCTTTTCTTTAGCATTGGCTAGTCGGGATAGCTCATCTGCCACTGAATTTTCATTCCTCAAAATTTGAGATATCTTCAAATTCCGAAATTGGTTTTGAAATGCCTGTATTATCTCTTGATATTTCTGCAAGCGTGGTTCTTTAATACCATACTCCCCCTGGACTTGGTTGACTATAAGTTGAGAGTCACTATAAATAGTAACATCTGCAATAGACAATGCTTTTGACAACCGAAGTCCAGCTATCAGAGCTTCATATTCTGCTTCATTATTACTTGCTTCAAATGCAAATCTCAAAGCATATCGAATAATAAATCCTGCTGGACTTTTTAATAGAATTCCAGCTCCTGCTCCATCTTTATTACTCGAACCATCCACATATACCTCCCAAGTGGTTGGTATAATGGGATTCTCGATGGTGGATTCCACCGGTGCAGTAGTTTCTACTACAAAATCGGCTAATGCCTGAGCCTTGATTGTATTTCTGGGCTTAAAGCTCACTTGGAACTCGCTGAGTTCAACTGACCAGGACACCATCCTTCCAGAAAAATCAGGTTTATTAAGAACTTTACTAAGAGGAAAAGTTGTAAATACCTCAATTGGATGAGCCTGAAAATATGGCCTTAGCTTCTTGGCGGCCATCATGAGAGCCAGAGCCTGCTTCTCAATCTGCGAATATCTTGTCTCCGCATCTAGCAACACGTGGCTTACATAGTAAATCGGCCACTGTTTTTTATCTTTTTCACGAACAAGTACTGCACTGACCGCTGAAAGGGACGTCGCTAGATATAGCTGTAATATTTCCCCCTTCTCAGGTCTGGACAAGATCGGTGGTTGCCCAAGTGCTTCTTTTAACTCCTCAAAAGCTTTCTGGCACTCTTCGATCCATTTTGCTTCCTTGCTGCCCTTCAAGTCTTTGAGTGCCTTGAAGAAAGGCAAACATTTTTCTCCTGACTTGGAGATGAATCGATTCAAAGCAGCAACTCTCCCTGTTAAACACTGCACATCACGAACAGTTTTGGGAGCCTCCATATCAACCAGAGCTTGTATTTTGGAAGGATTAGCCTCAATTCCTCTCTGTGATACCATGAAGCCCAAAAATTTGCCCGAGGAGACTCCAAAGGCGCACTTTTCTGGGTTCAACTTCATTTTATACTTTCGCGGTACTGAGAATACCTCAGTCAAATCCGCAATATGATTTGCTTTTGTAAAGCTTTTCACTACCATGTCGTCAACATAAGCTTCAACATTCTTTCCTATCAGCTCTTTGAAAATCTTGTTGACGGCCCTCTGATATGTTGCTCCTGCGTTCTTCAGGCCAAAAGGCATGACCTTATAATAATAGCTTTCACGATCAGTAATGAAAGCTGTAAACTTCTCATCCTCCTTGTTCATAAGGATCTGATTATACCCTGAGTAGGCATCCATGAAACTTAAAGTTTCATATCCTGCAGTCGCATCTATCAAGAGGTCGATCCGAGGCAACGGATAGCAATCTTTACGGCAAGCCTTGTTAAGATCTGTGTAGTCTGTACACATCCTCCACTTCCCATTCACCTTTTTTACCATTACCACGTTGGCCAACCAAGTTGGGCATTCAATTGGTTCTATGAAACCAAAATTCTTGAGTTTTTTAACTTCGCTACGAACGGCTTAATACTTTTCAATAGAGAAATTTCTCCTTTTCTGTATCACTGGTTTCACCTTAGGATCTATCCAGAGTTTATGCTCTGCGACAGCCCGATCGATTCTTGGCATGTCTTCAACAGACCATGCAAATACGTCTTTATTCTGTTGATGAAATAACTTCAACTTATCTTTAAATTCCTCCAGATGTTCAGACCCGATAAAAGTAATCTTTTTCTCATCCTTGGTACACAGCTGGATTTGTTCTAGCTTCTCCATTGGTTTGGGTCTTTGCATCTCTCGCTTCTTCCTGATCGTCTCGAACTTCTATAGGTAGGGCAGTTACCTTCCTCGGGCCCTCCTTGTCTTTTAAATAGGCAACGTAACATTGCCGAGAGATCCTCTGGTCAAAGGAGACTTGACCAATTCCCATATCAGTCGGGAATTTTATCTTTAGGTGTTTTGTCGAAACGATAGCACCTATCTTGGATAAAGATGGTCACCCGAGGATAATATTATAAGCTGGCAGTTCCCAAACCACCAAAAAATTGATTCGGACGGTTGTTTCCTTAGGAAAACTTCCAATAGATAAGTCCAACTGGACCGATCCTTCCGCCACCACAGATGACCCTGCAAAACCATATAGATGTGTGGATGAAGGTTTCATCAAGTCCTGATCCACCTTCAATTTTTTATACACTTCGTAAGAAATTAGATCAGCTGTAGACCCTGTATCAACCAAAACTCTATGCACTTCCCGACGTGCAATCTCTACCTTGATGACTATGGCATCATCATGAGGTAAACAAACGTCTCTTTCGTCCTCCTCGCTAAAGGTGATAGAATCTTCCGCATTCAGCTTTTTTCGCTTATGCGTCTCTCCGGTTCCAACAAATTTGGATTTTGTTTTCAAACTCCGGAGTGATTCGGGCTCTGGTCCCCCGAAGATGGTAAGGATCGGTGACCGAGTAGCTTCAATCACCTCCTTGCCCTTCTTAGATTTCGGGGACTCCCTTAATCGTTCTGAACTAACCGAACAATCCCTTTTAGGAGCAGCCACGCGTGGCTCACGTGGATCCTCCCTCCTTCTGCTAACAAAACTGGACAAATGTCCCTGAGATATTAATCTCTCAATATACGCTTTCGGATGACAACAAGTCATTTGTATAATGACCATAGTCCTTGTGGAATCGGCAATGCTTTTCTCAATCCTGCTGCTCTTCGGGTTTCAAAAGAATTTTAGGCAGCCACTTCAAGATATTTTTTCTTTTGATGATATTTAAAATATCAGCCCGAGGAACATTCAATGGAGTATACTCACTTTTACCGGGAGACCTCCTGGAGCCAAGCCCGAGATTTTCCAACCCGATCACGGACATTTTTCTTTGGCTTCGCTTCTAATCGGGAGCCTTCGTTCCTTATTGGAGACTTTATTATCTCCTTGGCGCGCGTCTAGAATCTCCATGACTTCAGCCGCTTCGGCATCTCTCGTACCAACTCAAGCATAAGTCGCAGGCATATCCCGTAGTAATAACTCCAGGAGTTTCCGATTAGTGAGTCCCGTGAATAGAGCAGTTTTGGCTACTTGCTCATCCAAATTTTCTATCTCCATTGTTACTTTGTTGAATCTTTTCAGAAACTCTCTGATTGATTCGTTCTTTCCTTGTCTTACAGTAAACAAGGTTTCTTCCGTTTTCTTGACCTGTAATCCACTCTGGAATCGCCCTATGAATTTGCGCACCAATTCATCAAAGTTTACGATCCTTCCGAGGGGAGGTTCGAAAACCACTTTTGTGCTGCTCCAGTTAGAGATGAACCAAAAACCCTGCACAAAATTTCATCAGAATTACCTGAAACTGCCATGGTCTGTTAGTAATAGCCAATGTGAGCTGTTGGATCTCCGGAGCCATCGAATGTAGAAAAGGTAGGCAAACGGAAGTTATAGGGAAACTGATATCCCGCAATTGGCTCGGCAAAGGGGGTCTTCCGAATGACTGAGTAAATATCCTCAGCTATCCTGCCCTTAGCCAACTGCCCTAATTTCTCATTGATGTTGGCCAACTCCTGACCAATCAGGGTCGGGTGATCTTCAGCAATATGATCATGACCTCAATTAAACGATCATCCCGCGCTATCCGATCATCACGAACAGCCCGTCCTTCCCGAACATTCCGCTCATCGCAAACTGCTCGATCATCGCGAACGGTTCTTCTGACGGTTGGTGAGTGAGTTCTTACCCCTGTATCCAACCTTGTATTTGAATCAGTTGTACTCTCTTGCGGTCTGTCGAACCGATCATCTCGCCTAGGTTGATCATCAATCCTCCTAGGTCCTCGGTCTCCTTCACGAAAATTCTGACCGATATTCCTGTCTTCAGCCAATCTTTGATCACGTGGTAACGCACGTCTCCCTGAATCGCGTTGATCGGGTTCTTGTGGTAAAACCACTCGTCTGGTGAGCAGGCGGAGTGCTTGGCTCACCTCCAAAAGTTGAATCTTTACCTGATCCAATTGATCTTGGAATGTATCAAGAGGATCACGTCCTCTCTGACCATCATCTACCTCGATAGGATTTTGGCTTCCCTAGGGAATATCTGGATTATTCGCTCTAGGGATCTGAACACCGAAATTGCGCTGTGCAGCGGCTGCTGATCTAGTCACCATGGCTTTTCAAGTCGCATCCCACAGACGGCGCCAAATGATGCGTCCAAAATCTGTTCAGCCCTTAGATCTCCTCGTGATGATCTGCAAAACGAAAGCGTCAGATGTGGCCCGACCGCTGGGGTCGGGAGTCCACCTCCGAAGGCTAAGTCAGTTAATGAACTTAATCACAAACGGCTCTGTTAGAAGCACAGAGCTAAGGAATGAAGAACTGGGAAAGGTGATCTAGATCGTAAGCCGCTGATAGTTTAAGTCTATCAGTATGTATCTGAACCTGAGTCTCAGACTGTGTCTTTTTCGATCCCTCACCTCGTATGTTAGTGAGGTTTATATAGAGTGTACCTTCGAATCTCCTTCGTTGCATGCACTTGAGCCTTCTTCGGGTAGTCGTTGGATTTTAACAGTTAGATCCGTTGAGCAATAGACTTCTACTAGTTTGGACTAGTAGAGGACTCCTGAGATAACCCTTTAGGTTATGTGATGATTATCCCTTTGATAATGATTAGCCGCAGCCATCAATTCGAGTCTGCCATCATTAGGGTAATTACCCTAATCCATAAGTAGGATTAGGGCGCGCTTGTAGCTGAATAAGTTTTCTTCTTCAGCAAAGCCATCTTCTGAATCCGGTTCGCTCGGGAGCGAGTCGGTTCCCTCTATCTCGACCGGGGTCGAGGGTCGAACCAGGTATGAACCCGGTCTGATCATAATTTCTCCATATCACTTTGATAAATGACAAACACATCGACTAGGGTCACCAAAAAAATTAGGGTATAAATTCTGCAAAACAACATAGAAAGGATGACCCATACGATTTTTCCACAATTCAGACATGGCATATATCTCTACTTCCTTTTGCAATAAAAGCATCCAAAGGAAAATCAAGGACGTAAAGCCCATGTGTTGTTGTCTTTAAACATAGCATTGGTAGCAGAAAAAACAATGATACAATTCAAATCTCTTGAAAGTCTACTAACAGACAACAAATTGGATGACAAGGCACGCACAAATAACACATCACATGCTATTGAATTTTTTTTTGATAGTGCCAATTCCTTGAATAGGAACTTGGGTTCCATTAGCAACAGTGATTGGAGAATGAAGCCAATAGGGCAACAAAGATAGAATCTCATTCTATAGAAACCAATATGAGAATAGAGATATGATCCTATTGTAATCCAACCAACATGGAAACAAAGATAAAATCCAATTGTAATCCTATCCATCACCCTATGGTTTCCAATTTTAACTCTCCATCTCACTCATTGTACTCATCTCTATTTAAAGGAAATAAACACTCCCCTAGAAGCAAGTAGAATAGGGGATTCATCTCCATGGATGTAGGTCTTCTCCTTGTGTGACCGAACCATGTCATATTTTGTGTTCCCTTTCTTTTATCTTTACTTTGATTGCTTTTTAACTTGTTATCAAAGTGGGTTCTAGTGGTGCTTGACCTTTGTGGAAGTGAATCTTGAGAAGTCGTCAGGGATTAGATCTGTTTCTTTTGTTCTTATTCTTTGCCCTTGTCACGCTCTGTGTCAAAATCAAGTAAGTTTTGGACCTCCTTGTTGTCTGATTATGCAATTGAAAATCCAATTGTTGCAATATGCTTATATGTTTTTAGCCATTGTGGTCATATGATGATCTATTTCCATTCAAAAAAAAAAAAAAAATGTTATGGATTATAAACAGATTGGTTGATCTAAGTTAAAAAAGAAAAAATGGAAAAAAAGGATAAAAAGATAGAAGGGGTGGAGAATGAGACGCTTTTGTCAATTTACCAATTTGAATTTTTATTTTTAAAGATAAAACTGTCAACATAATTCTTGTATTGCCAATTTGAGGTTGAAGTTTTGTTTAGAAAGTATAAGACAAAACCATCGAGACTCCATATATTCGAAGTGAAGATATATTTTAACAAAAGCATTACCTAAAGCCACTTTTCTACGCATGATGTCCAAGTCGACATCTGATGATGTCTTCGCTCCAACTTGGTTAGTTTGGGTGAAGTCAATATGGTTACAAAGATAGAATTTGATTTTATTGAAACTGATGCGTCCAAAATCTGCTCAGCCCTTGGATCTCCACATAATGTCCTGCAAAACGAAAGCGTCAGATGTGGCCCGACCGCTGGGGTCGGGAGTCCACCTCCGAAGGCTAAGTCAGTTGATGAACTTAATCACAAACGGCTCTGCTAGAAGCACAGAGCTAATGAATGAAGAAACGGGAAAGGTGATCTAGATAGCAGGATGCTGATAGTTTAGGTCTATCAGTATGTATCAGAACCTGAGTCTCAGATAGTATTCTCCTTGATCGATTGATCCGTCCCTCACCTTGTATTGTAGTGAGGTTTATATAGAGTGTACCTTTGAATCTCCTTCGTTGGATGCACTCGAGCCTTCTTCGGGTAGTCGTTGGATCTCATTAGTAAGATCCGTTGAGCGATAGACTTCTACTAGTTTGGGCTAGGAGAGGACTCCTGAGATAACCGTTAGGTTATGCGATAGTTATCCCTTTGATGATGATTATCCGCAGCCGTCAGTTTGAGTCTGCTGTCATGAGGGTGATTACCCTAATCCATAAGTAAGATTAGGGCACGCTTGCAGCCGAATAATCTTTCTTCTTCAGCAAGCCATCCTCTGGATCCGGTTCGCTCGGGAGCGATTCGGTTTTCTCTGTCTCGACCGGGGTCGAGGGTCGGACCAGGTATGAACCCGGTCTGATCATAAACTCTCCATATCACGAGCCCCCCAGACCAAGCGTTCGGTCGATCCCGAGGGCTTGGTTTTTAACTGGGTTCGTCGTCAAGTGATGATCTCTGCGTGCTTCATTAAATGTCATATCACATTTAATGCGGTGGTCACTTTTCCTCGAGCGTTGTGAGTGTAAGGCCACATGTCTTTGTTGCAGTTTATCTGTCGTGGCGTCATCCAAGCGACGGTTTCCGAACGCCTATTTCGGATTCGTGAGTTCAAACTTTCAAAACGTCATTGAATCTTGATCGTCAATTTTGAATCAATCTCGATCGTTCAGATTCCCGAACACTGGTGCGGGAGTTTTAAAAGCGGTTCGTTGTCTTCGTAGGTTTCATTCTTCCTGTCTGGAATTTGAACCTTTGTCGTCTGCTTCGCACCTTCCTGCTCTCAAGCTTCCGTCTCACTGAATCAGTAAGTTTACTGATCTTTTCTTTTTGTAGTTTACTGAAACGAGTAATGGCGGACGATAGGGCTTCTTTAGTACCCCATGTTGGTGATAGCAGTGATGCTTTTGCTTCTCCTGCTCCCGAACAGTCGGATAGTGATAACAAAACCCTAACCGTCCTCTGGCAGGAGTTCGCTGAAGTTTCTCAAAAAGGTTTTGAAAGAAAAACCGAAACTTCTCCTGTCCTTGTCGAGTCTGGATCTTCCAAGATCGTTGATTCCTCTAGGCAACCTCAAACCTCCGGGTCCAATGGTGGGCCTGGCTCTGTTCCCTCCATTTATAATGGAGAAACTCTTCTTTCCGCTGTCCAAGATTTTTACCTTCCTTCCTCATATCAGGTTAGGGCTCCCCACCCTGATGAGAGGGTTGATTCATCCCTTTCGGGTGAATTTTCTCTGTACATAGATACACTGGAAAGCGGGGTTCGCTTTCCCTTTTTTAATCCTTTATTTTCCGCAGTTTTGAATCACTGGAACATTTGTCCCGGAATGCTCCTCCCCAATAGCTGGCGTCTCATCGTCGGCTTCTTGGGTTTGTGTTTTGAGCTTGGCATCACGCCATCTCTTTCTCTTTTTGTACATTTTCATGTTCTTTTTATCTCCCATCCTCCCGGATGGGTCTTTCTTTCCAAACGCAATAGGGCTGAACTTGATTGGAGGGGTAGCATCCTCGCCAAAGGAACTTGCCCTTCTAACCACAAAAGATGGCGCGAACGATATTTTTTCTGTCGAGCGCCTCCATCAGATCTTAACTTCCCGACCACCTAGAGGAGGTTTACTTCTTCGTCCGAAAGTAACCGGGGCCTTCCCTTATCCAAAGAAGACGAGGCGGCCATCATGAAGATCAAATCCATTCCGTGGTATCAAGAGATACATGGATATGAAATGGAGTATAACTCCATCCTTCAGTACTGGGGCTTGGCTCATTGTGAGCTTCTAACCATCATCCTTTGATTTGACTGAAGTGATATGTCTTGAATTCTGGCCTGTAGCTGATGTTTCGGGTAAAGGGAAGAAACCAATGGTGGAGAGGGCCACCGTTTCCTCCTCCGTCCGAACCAAGAGGAGGCATGACACAATTGATGCTCCCTCCAACAAAAAATCCAAAGCTTCGACGGATGGTGAGGAAGTCTTCCTCCCCGGTGGACCCCGAAGATGACCGACAGGGTCACTCGGGATCTTGAGAAAGCTGCAGAGTGGAGCTCTCTCAGTCTTGCTCCTTCTGATCGCCAGGAGTTTGAAGCCCTGGATGACACCTCCCTTGTGAGTCAATCTACAAGGTAACGGTCTTCTTGCTTATTTATGTTTTCATAATTTCTTATGACTTCTTCTGATATCTTCCATCTTCCCAGGAATGCTGTGTTGAGCTTTTATCAACACATGGAAGCATTGAGCCGTGTTGGTCGCACCAGCTCCTTGCTGCAAACTTGTGAAGAGAAATTGGCCAAGGCCAATTCTGAAATAGACCAGCTGACTGCAGCTTTGTCAGAGCTGCAGAAAAAGCATGAGGAAGAAGTGACCTCCCTCAAGGAAGCCCTTGAAGCTTCAAGAATTCGTGTCTCTGCTGCCGAGCGCGAGGCCAGGAAGCAAAAGGCAGCTGCCACGTTGTTTGGTGACAGCCTTGAAATTAAGAGTAGGGATCTCGAAGAACATCTGAAGTTGGCAATCCCTAGCAAGCCTGAGCATATAAAGCCAAACCTTCGGAAGGAGTGCATCCGGAAATACCTGGACAGCGTACCTTTCTCCGAATTGCTAGGTTTCTACAATATTCAGGCTTATCGCATGGGGCAGAACGACGTTTGGGAGCAGATCCTTGGAACGATCCCTGACTTTGACACTGCTCCTTTTCGTGAGGTATGCCACCCGGAGGTCTTCGGGAAAGTTGGTATGGATCTCCCAGACTGGGCCCAGGGAGTAGATGATCCTTTTCCAGCTGACCCTCAATATGAGGCATATCTAGATGACGAGCCGGCACTTCCAGAGGAGAAATCACAAGCCGAGTCTCAAGTTGTTGCTGTAGAGGATTCAGCCGATGCCATTCTTGAGGAAGGCTCTTCTCAGGATCCTGAGAAAAGTCATCCCAACCAGGGTCCCTCGGGCAACAATGAAGAAAAGGCTTAGGGTGTTGTTCCTTTGTAAAGATGTACCCTCATTTTAATGAATAGACATTTCTTTACTCATGTTGGCCTCAAAATTTCCCCATCTCTTGCCGAAGTATTGCCTTGAATATCAAAGTATTAATGATAAAACTTATCACTTAACTCTTCATTCTTCGCCGAATAATGGTCTTGTAGAAATGTTGTGAAGATGCGTTTCGGGAAGATGCGTTAATCTTCCCCACTACTTCATTTATTGCAAAGTCCGCACGTTTCCCTTCTGCGAATTCAAACGTTTTCCTGCTTTTGTGTACCATTCACTGTTTCCAATGAATCGGAAATACCTCCATTATTTTAATGGCAGTGCGACGATTGGAGGTTTCTCTGCATCAGGTGCTCGCTTCCACATGTTTCCATGTGGCATCCCTTCGACCGTTGATCTTACTTTTTACGGATTTCGAAGCGTCGTTTCGATCTGGGTCGTCGGTTGTCCTTAGCCTTCAACCGTCGTCTTATACTTGAGGCTATTTAAAGCCTTCGTGGGTACTCTCCATCTATCCTGACTTCTGCAAGATAGATTTGCTAAAGTGCCAAAGCAACCTTTCGTCCTTCGGCCTGCCTCCGTATTCCTCGTACTTCGACGACATGACTCTATCCATTTCCGAACAAGTGAGTTTTTTGATTTCTCATCTCTTTCCCCTCTTCCCCCCAAAGTAAACTGCATAGTAGTTATACTTGGGGTTTAGTTTGTTGGTCTGTCAGATGCTTTAGAAAACTAGGGTTTCTCCATTGTTGCTGTCGTTTATTTCTGTACTGATACGGCTGTTTGTTTTTTTTTTTTTTTGTGTATAGTGGCTCCCAAGATCAACCCAGACTTTATCAGAGCAAAATCTCGCAAGAATAGCGTTCCGTCGGTGGTGATTGGGGCCAGTGTGGTGGTTTCAGCTAGTGAATCCTCCAAGCGTAAGGCGACTCCTGGCGGTGAATCTTCAAGTCAGATTCCTGCAGCTTCTGTTGATGCCGTCCCTGCGCCTCCTTTGCCCGAAGTGACCGCTCGTCTTTCCCAGGAAGATCTTGATCACTCCGTTGCTGATGGTCCCGGCGGCAATCCTGCTGGTGAGCCTGTTGGTGATGTGAAACCCAGCCCTAACCTTGACCCGGAAACCTTGTTGTTTGTAGGTCCGATGACCCGAAGTAAAGTAAGAAGTCAGCTTTGGGCCATCCCAGTAGAGGACTTGGTGTCTGGCTTTGAATCCATGAAAGTTGATGATGAGGTTCTATTTATGGAAATTGAATCCTGATGAAGATCTAATTAGTTGATGGACTTGGAGTGCTCTCTATTTGGTTTGAAGGCATTTCTACCAATTAGGTAAGTCACTTGACTTGTGTGCAAAACCCCTTTAGGTTTGGATTTGATCTGGACCTTCAATTCCCTGTTTTGGCCTTCTTTGTCGGCATTGGTCGTGATTGGTCGACCGGGCCGATCGACCAATCCACTCGACCAATGAGTCTTTGTCTTTGGCAATTAGGTTGATTCTTGCTCTATTTAAGTCCAACCTCGAGTCCACTTCGTATTTGCTGCCTCCAAACCCTCTGGAGCAGACCCAAAGACCTCTGCAAGTCATCTCTCTTGCATCCTTGGTGTTTTCTTGACGGATCTTCGTCGGAACTCTTCTTTTTGCATCAAAAGGTATGTCTACTCTCTCTTCTTCTCCTCCATCTTTGTTTTTCTTTCCTTTTTGAGTTGAGACAGTAGAAGAGATGCTGCATCCTCTGTTGCAAACATCTCCGAACATGTTCTCATGATCATCCTAAGGATTTAAGGCTAGAACAATGATCTTAACCATGATCATTGCAAGCTTTTGAAGGATTCATGATCAAACCATGATTTAATCTCTGTTAATCTTCTAATCTGAATTCCGATCTCTTTGGATCTTCTTTCATTGATCATGTTAGTGGTTAATGGTTGTGTTTTCTTTCCATGATCCATAATCCATAGAATTCTAGTTGTTCTCTTCTACCTTACTATGTGTTCTTCATGATGCATGATAGTTACATATATGGTAGGTTTTATTTCCTTATTTAGATTTATGCTTCTAAGCCTTATTCCATGAAGACCTATGCATGTTTTCATGTTTTCATTACCGAAAGCAATGATCCATCCTCCTATAGTTCTTGTCCTTGTTTTCTATTTCAAATTCATCAAGATCCATGTTTGAGTTAATTATGGTAACTTTTTGTTTCCTAATTTGGATCTTGATACCTTGATTTGATTAGTGTTTTGAGGTCCCCTATATGCTAGAATACTACTGATGTAGTCTACCCCTTGATTAGTACCCTTTTGAACCACCAAATTCGGATTTCATATCTTAAAACTCTGATTTTATAGGCTCTTTATCTGCATTGGTCGACTGATTGGTCGTTGGACCACTCGACCAATCCACTCGACCAATGAGTACAGCAACTCCAGAATTGGTCTGTTTCGGATGTTTTGATATATTTTCTGTTAGGGATCTTTCCTAATATGTTGTATATACTTGTTTAGGACCTTCTTCTCAAGTTTGCCAAGATCTTACTTGATTTCTTAGGATCCTTTTGCGAGTTATAAAAGGTAAGGATGGTTATTTCCTTAATTACATAGATAGCATGAATCTAGTTTCTATATTTGAATATCATGAATATGTTTCCTAAATTAGATTCTTACAATGATATACTACTTGTTGCATAACTTTGATTACGGTAGCATTACTTATTCATATTGAATTGATTCATGTATGATTTACTTACCAATGTTATACAAGTGATTGTAATCTTGATTTCTTTCCATATATGTAGTTACCATATATGTGATGATATGAATTGATGCATGTGTATGCTTACGTATGGTTTGGAAAGGAGAGGTGTCCTTTCGACACTTCTGTCCTTGGACTACTACGGGAATATTATGGGATGTTTCCGGAGATGCCCTCTGGACACCTTCCTAAAGCTGTTGGATGACATATCTAGGATTGTCTAGTAGTGTTTGGCTAGGATGTCTGTTATGTGGGACCCTAATCGGAGGGGTATTGAGACCGAACGACCCGTGGTAGCAATGGGGATTCATGGGCGCTCAAGACCGGTAACCAACCCGTGAGAGGACGGGAATCACATTGTGGGGGCCATTTATTGGTAGGGTTGCATATGGTTAGACTTGGGCTCACGGGCGCTTAAGACCGGTAACCAACCCGTGAGAGGACGTGAGAGCTTCCCGTTTACCATATGTGGATGATCAATAGGGTTGATGAGTCCGTAGTCCGAGTTGGTCGGTGCCATAGGATACGCTGACTCTAGTGTGAAGGATACCGGAAAGGATCGTCGGGGACGAGGAATGGAAGTATCTGGATCGACTTGATGTAACCAAGTAGAAGACTTGCATTTGGCTAGGTTTTACCACGACATGCGCTAGTACTTATACCAAATGGTTGTGAGAGAGTGTGTTGACTTAACCCCCTGCCAAGGTTTGTCTGAGGGATGAAGGACCCATTACCAATCGGCTGCTCAAGACCGGTGAAATGATCCGTGAGAGAATCCAAGATATCTTAAATGGTTGAGGATGTGAGTGGACTTTCCTAAAGAAGTACGGTGCTATGACTTAAAGCATGTCTGCCAATAGAGACCAGCATCCATAGAGTTAGATTCATTCATTCATTGTTTGTCTCATATCATATTGCATTTATGTTTGTTACGGAATCCTGCCATTTATGTTATTATGGATTTTAAGCGCCTTCTTGAGTTTCTTTGAAACTCATTCCTTTATTGTACAATGTTGTTAGACTATCCTGCAGTGCTTGAGTATTATGACGGTCCCTATGAAGAAGCGCAAGGCGAAGAGACATATCTCCGGGGAAGGTGATTGCGGTTACCACAATTACTACGAAGATCCCGCAGTGGTTATGCTCCGTACGATGCTTAGTCCGACCATTGAGTGGAAGCGTCCTTGTGCTATTTATGAGATCTATACATACAAGGATGTCGTCTATAAAGTGGAGAATAATTTAGTTACCCAATGTACTTGCTCTTTGGGATTAGATTTTGTCTAGTTTATTCTTTAGAGCTACTTTTCATTTGGATGTAAAGTGGGATTTTTGCTTCACTTTACTTATCTGTTTGATACTACGATTATATCTATTATTCGATTCGTTTATGATTCATTCTTTCATTATTGGATCTATGATTTATCTTCCGCACTCTTGTTATGATTGTTCATGATTATGTTATTGTTTATGTGGGAGGTTGATCACTCGATACCGATCTTCGGGCTGTGGATCACACTCTCGGGTATGCCGGATAGGGTACCGGGCTGGGAGGGCGTAATGATTGGTATCGAGCCCAAGGTTCGAGGAGATCCTAACCACAAAAGACAACAACTGAACATTCTGAGTCATTGATCTGAAATGACTCTTCTACTCTTAGAAGTGAATAATAGAACATTGAATTAGAAACTTGACCTTTGAGGCATAATGAGAACATTTACGAATAACATACCATAATTATACTTGAACAAATGACACTAATGCAAGGAAAAGAAAAGTGCATAACATACAATAATTAAAGAGAAACAAAATGAACTTCATTAATTTCAAAAGTTTTTACAATGATTACATCTGAAATGCATAAATGGAAAATCCTAAAGTACGGTCTATCTAGGTGATCTACTACGATCTCTGTATGCTACGAACTCCTCTGCTAGGTGAGTCACACGATGCTCTATCCTATCTGTCGTGACTCCATCCTCTCGTACATCTGCTCTGTCGACCTCCATCCTCTCTAGCATGGAAGTCATCGATCTCATCTGTGCACCAAGATCCGAAGTCTCCGGAACCGCATGTGAAGGGCCACCTGCCTCGAAGTGTGATGAAGGAAACTCGTGATGCACGGGCTCGGCCTCGCGCATATCTGTATCATCTCCGGCCTGATCATCACTATCGGGACCGATATCCTCTCCTCCATCCTCGATCCCTGATCCTCATCCTCGATTCATCATCATCCTCACCCTCTCGGACCGGGGAGATCTCTCTAGCGATGTAGTCTCATCGTCGAATGGTCCGAGTCCCAATGGGGTATCCCTGTGATCTAGTGTCCATCGGTGTATCCTCGAAACTCACCCCGAAATGCCTGAAGATCAAAGTCGGAAGCCTCCCATAGCAAAGGTTCCGCATGCTAGGCCCGAGAACTAAGTCCGGCATGACCTGCTGAATGATGTAGGAGAGATCGATCTCGAAGCCCATGTAGATGCGGTAGATGACCAAGGCCTCCATCACTTGTGACCCGATGGTGATGTCCGGCTTTCGGCATGATGTTTCGGCCGACTATGCGACCGATAATACGTGCGAGAGCCCCGTCATCCGTCCGCTAGTCCACGGTGTGTAGCATCGACGGCTATCCCATAGCGTAGAGCATATCTCGTGAAGCTCGTACGGCATCGAGATGGCTGTCCGGATCTGCTCCTGCGCAGGTATCCACACACTGCTTTGTGGATAGTAAGGGACCTGCAAGATCTCGGCCCGGTGTCCGGGTAGAGAAGCGAATCCGAGTCTGGAGGACCCTGCTCCACGAGGACAAGTCGAGTGGATGTCCACGGCCTCGAGCCTCCTCTGTGTAAGTAAGGTTCTTTGAAGAACAACCTCACTAGCTCCGGGTATACCGGCAAATCCTCGGTGAAGAGATGAGTCCCTTTGTAAAGTGTCGAACCTCTGCCGGATCCTAAAGGCTACGAGCTGGCGTAAATGAAGTAGACGCCCCATCTCGATGTTACAATAGCTGAAGTAGGCCTCGTACGGAAACTCGGCTGAGGTGTGTCAAACATGTCCGGTCTCCTAACCTCCTCTCTAGGCTCGAAAGGAACGACCTCTGCCCCTAAGAGCACCTACGATGCGACCTCGACCTCTACCTCCTCCTCGTCCTCCCCTCTGCATGGTGTATCCGTGGAAGAGACAAGAGACATTTCCAATTAGTGCTATTTTAAGATTTGAGCCAAAAGGGTATTTTCGTAATTTTTCGGAAAATTTCAAATTTGGGGGAAATTTGATTTGAACATACTAGCATGTGCGCAATACTTGGAATTTCATGTCTATGAAGTTGTTTTGATGAAAATCGATCGAAAACTTGGATTAAAGCGAAAAATTCAGCAAGAAGGAAATTTGGGGATTTTGCAATTTAGGTCAAAATTGGATTTTTGAAAAGTTGAAATTGGTTAAATCAAATTGTATGGACCTATCTACAATGTCATCTTGAGCATGTAGCATTTGATCTCGTGCGAAAATTTCAAGCGGTTTGAGAGAAAACGAAATTTTTCTAAAGATATCGATTTCGGTATAAAACTTTGCGAGATGAGCACCAAATGTGTTAAAACTTGTTGTCTATGCATGGCATTGTGTTTAAAACCTAGGGAATATGTTTCTAAGCATTCCTAAGCATGATTTCTAGCATTGGATACAAGTAAAGCATGGTTTTATTGAAATGCAAGCATGAGAAGATGATAATGGAAGGAAGAATGAGAGATTTACCTTGTTTGTGAAGATGGTGTGTTGTGGTGTTGTTGTTGAAGCACTAAATCACCTCAAGAACACTTGTGGGAACTCTTGGAGATTTTCCCTAGAGCTCTCTCACCTTTGGAAGAAGTTAGAATGAGGTTGGAATGTGGAAATGAGGCTTATAATGCGAATTTTCGCATTCTGTCTTCATTGGTCGACTGATTGGTCGATTGGGTCACTCGACCAACCACTCGACCAATGGTCACAGTGACCTCATTTGCTGTTGAATTTTTGGAAAATGTGATTTTTGCCTTATGGAATATTGTTTGATGACTATATGGATATATTTGAGCATGATTTAAGTTTTCAAATCATTTGGTCAAGTGGATTTTTGATGATTTTAAGTAAAGAGTGGAAGCAAGTTGTTGATGATGTTCTTGGATATCTTGCTTCTGATTTGGAAACCAAGGTGACACACTAGGTGGGAAAAGTTAAGGAAGAGAAGGGAGTTTCACCTTGGGGAGCTCCGGTCTTGTTCGTCAAGAAGAAAGACGGTAGTATGCGCTTGTGCATCGACTACCGTGAGTTGAATAAGTTGACTATCAAGAATAGATATCCGCTGCCAGAATCGATGATCTCTTCGATCGGTTGAAGGGTGCGGTTGTGTTCTCGAAGATTGACTTAAGGTCCGGATATCACCAATTGAAAGTGAAGTCTAGTGATATCTTCAAGACAGCTTTCCGAACGCGGTATGGTCACTATGAGTTTAGAGTCATGCCCTTCGGATTGACCAATGCTCCTGCGGTGTTCATGGACCTCATGAACCGAGTATTTCATGATGTGCTTGATAAGTTTGTGATTGTTTTCATTGATGACATCTTGATCTATTCGAAGAGCGAAGAAGAGCATGCGAGTCATCTAAGTTTCACTTTGCAAAGGTTGCGGGGAAAAGAAGTTGTTTGCTAAGTTTAGCAAGTGTGATTTACGGCTTAAGAGAGTGGTTTTCCTTGGTCATGTAGTTTCAGCCGAAGGTATTCGTGTCGATCTGAAAAAGTCCAAGTTTGTGGCTGATTGGGAGAGACCGAAGTCGATAACGGAAATAAGAAGTTTTCTTGGATTGGCGGGTTACTACCGAAGGTTTATTGAGAACTTTTCTCGGTTGGCTGCTCCTATGACTAAGTTGACCGGGAAAGAAGAGAAGTTTGTTTGGTCGGCGCTTTGTGAGAAGAATTTCCAAGAGTTGAAAGATAGATTGACAAGTGCCCCGGTTTTGACTATACGATAGTTCCGGTGGTATGACGAGTTTATACCGATGCGTCAAAGATTGGTTTGGGTTGTGTACTGATGCAACATGGCAAGGTCGTAGCCTATGCTTCTCGGCAATTGAAGGATTATGAGCGGAATTACCCCACTCACGATCTAGAACTTGCCGCCGTTGTCTTTGCTTTGAAGATTTGGAGACATTATCTTTACGGTGAGAAGATTGCCATTTTCACGGATCATAAGAGTTTGAAATACTTCTTTACCCAAAAGGAGTTGAACATGAGACAAAGGAGATGGTTGGAACTAGTCTCCGATTATGATTGTGATATTCGGTATCATCTGGGAAAGCAAATGTTGTTGCCGATGCTCTTAGTAGGAAGAACCAGAAGAAGACTTTGGATTTGAATGCTTTGAGTTTACCATTGTGGTCTTCTATTGAGAGTTTTGGTTTGGAAATCGTCCCTGAGAATTCTGATTTTATTCTTTCACGCCATGACGGCAAGATCTGGTCTTAGAGATAAGATTGTTGCTCTGGAGAGTTCGATCAAGAGTTTTTGACCAAAGTTGAGAAGATTTCTTCGAATCTGAGTCGGACCCCGACTTTGGTATATCCATGGATGGTGCTTTGTTGTTTAGAGGAAGGCTGTGTGTGTGCACAAAGCGATGAAGTTAAGAAAGAAATATTGAAGGAAGCACACCGGTCGGTCTTTCTTTGTACACCGGGAAGCACCAAGATGTACAAGGACTTGAAGGAACATTTTTGGTGGATTGGTCTAAAGGCGGATGTTGATGATTTTGTTGCCAAGTGTGAGACTTGCCAACGTGTGAAAGCCGTTCGACAACCTCCATCTGGATTACTTCAACCCCTTCCTATTCCTAGTTGGAAGTGGGAAGATATCTCCATGGACTTTGTGACTAGCTTGCCTCGGACAAGTAAAGGCAATGACACTTGTGTGGGTGATTGTTGATAGGTTGACCAAATCAGCCCATTTCATTCCTATGAAGATCACTCATACTACGGATAAGCTAGCCGGGCTTTATGTGGATAATGTGGTTCGTCTGCATGGTGTGCCATTGAGTATTGTTTCGGATCGTGATCCTAGGTTCACCTCAAGGTTTTGGAATAGTTTGCGAGAAGGCCTTGGGAACCCAATTGAACTTGAGTACAGCTCATCATCCACGGTCGATGGACAATGCGAGCGGACAATTCGGACATTGGAAGACATGCTCAGATCTTGTGTGGTGGATATGGGTGGTAATTGGGATGAACACCTAGCTTTGGTTGAGTTTGCCTATAACAACGGTTATCAAGCAACAATAGGCATGGCTCCATTCAAGGCTTTGTATGGTAGTACTTGTAGGACACCTTTGTCTTTGGTGAGGCAGGTGAAAGAAAAGTCTTAGGTCTGAGATGATTGAAGCTACAAGTGCTATGGTTGATATGATAAGAGAAAGGATTAAGTGCCTTGATCGAGACGGAAATCTTATCTTGATAAGAGAAGGACCGATTTGGAATTTCAAGTTGGAGAGAAAGTCTTTACGAAGGTCTCACCAATGAAGGGTGTGATGAGATTCAATGTTAAGGGAAAGCTTAGCCCTCGTTACATTGGACCTTTCGAGATTTTGGAAAAGGTTGGACTGTTGCGTATCGATTAGCATTACCTCCGTCTCTTGCTGGTGTGCACAATGTGTTTCATATTTCGATGCTCCGAAAATACATAGAGAATCCGGAACACATTTTGCGGCAAGCACACTGAAGGACTTAGTGCTGATTTGACCTATGATGAAGAACCGGCCGAAATCCTGGATAGGAAGGACAAGCAGCTGCGGAATCGCGCCATTCCTTTGGTGAAGATTCGGTGGAAGAACCATACCCCTGAAGAAGCTTCTTGGGAGAAGGAAGAAGACATGAAGGAGAAGTTTCCTTACCTCTTTGGAAGCACGGAGTACGCTTTCAATTTCGGGGACGAAATTTCTTTAAGGGGGGAGAATGTGAAACCCAGCCCTAACCTTGACCCGGAAACCTTGTTGTTTGTAGGTCCGATGACCCGAAGTAAAGTAAGAAGTCAGCTTTGGGCCATCCCGAGTAGAGGACTTGGTGTACGGCTTTGAATCCATGAAAGTTGATGATGAGGTTCTATTTATGGAAGCTGAATCTGATGAAGATCTAATTAGTTGATGGACTTGGAGTGCTCTCTATCTTGGTTTGAAGGCATTTCTACCTATTAGGTAAGTCACTTGACTTGTGTGCAAAACCCCTTTAGGTTTGGATTTGATCTGGACCTTCAATTCCTGTTTTGGCCTTCTTTGTCGTCGGCATTGGTCGTTGATTGGTCGGCTTGGGCCGGTCGACCAATCCACTCGACCAATGAGTCTTGTCTTTGGCAATTAGGTTGATTCTTGCTCTATTTAAGTCCAACCTCGAGTCCACTTCGTATTTGCTGCCTCCAAACCCTCTGGAGCAGACCAAAGACCTCTGCAAGTCATCTCTCTTGCATCCTTGGTGTTTTCTTGACGGATCTTCGTCGGAACTCTTCTTTTTGCATCAAAAGGTATGTCTACTCTCTCTTCTTCTCCTCCATCTTTGTTTTTCTTTCCTTTTTGAGTTGAGACAGTAGAAGAGATGCTGCATCCTCTGTTGCAAACATCTCTGAACATGTTCTCATGATCATCCTAAGGATTTAAGGCTAGAACAATGATCTTAACCATGATCATTGCAAGCTTTTGAAGGATTCATGATCAAACCATGATTTAATCTCTGTTAATCTTCTAATCTGAATCCGATCTCTTTGGATCTTCTTTCATTGATCATGTTAGTGGTTAATGGTTGTGTTTTCTTTCCATGATCCATAATCCATAGAATTCTAGTTGTTCTCTTCTACCTTACTATGTGTTCTTCATGATGCATGATAGTTACATATATGGTAGGTTTTATTTCCTTATTTAGATTTATGCTTCTAAGCCTTATTCCATGAAGACCTATGCATGTTTTCATGTTTTCATTACCGAAAGCAATGATCCATCCTCCTATAGTTCTTGTCCTTGTTTTCTATTTCAAATTCATCAAGATCCATGTTTGAGTTAATTATGGTAACTTTTTGTTTCCTAATTTGGATCTTGATACCTTGATTTGATTAGTGTTTTGAGGTCCCCTATATGCTAGAATACTACTGATGTAGTCTACCCCTTGATTAGTACCCTTTTGAACCACCAAATTCGGATTTCATATCTTAAAACTACTGATTTTATAGGCTCTGTCTGCATTGGTCGCTGATTGGTCGTTGGACCACTCGACCAATCCACTCGACCAATGAGTACGGCAACTCCGGAATTGGTGCATTTCGGATGTTTTGATATATTTTCTGTTAGGGATCTTTCCTAATATGTTGTATATACTTGTTTAGGACCTTCTTCTCAAGTTTGCCAAGATCTTACTTGATTTCTTAGGATCCTTTTGCGAGTTATAAAAGGTAAGGATGGTTATTTCCTTAATTACATAGATAGCATGAATCTAGTTTCTATATTTGAATATCATGAATATGTTTCCTAAATTAGATTCTTACAATGATATACTACTGTTGCATAACTTTGATTACAGTAGCATTACTTATTCATATTGAATTGATTCATGTATGATTTACTTACCAATGTTATACAAGTGATTGTAATACTGATTTCTTTCCATATATGTAGTTACCATATATGTGATGATATGAATTGATGCATGTGTATGCTTACGTATGGTTTGGAAAGGAGAGGTGTCCTTTCGACACTTCTGTCCTTGGACTACTACGGGAATATTATGGGATGTTTCCGGAGATGCCCTCTGGACACCTTCCTAAACTGTTGGATGACATATCTAGGATTGTCTAGTAGTGTTTGGCTAGGATGTCTGTTATGTCGGACCCTAATCGGAGGGGTATTGAGACCGAACGACCCGTGGTAGCAATGGGGATTCATGGGCGCTCAAGACCGGTAACCAACCCGTGAGAGGACAGGAATCACATTGTGGGGGCCATTTATTGGTAGGGTTGCATATGGTTAGACTTGGGGCTCACGGGCGCTTAAGACCGGTAACCAACCCGTGAGAGGACGTGAGAGCTTCCCGTTTACCATATGTGGATGATCAATAGGGTTGATGAGTCCGTAGTCCGAGTTGGTCGGTGCCATAGGATACGCTGACTCTAGTGTGAAGGATACCGGAAAGGATCGTCGGGGACGAGGAATGGAAGTATCTGGATCGACTTGATGTAACCAAGTAGAAGACTTGCATTTGGCTAGGTTTTACCACGACATGCGCCAGTGCTTATACCAAATGGTTGTGAGAGAGTGTGTTGACTTAACCCCCTGCCAAGGTTTGTCTGAGGGATGAAGGACCCATTACCAATCGGCTGCTCAAGACCGGTGAAATGATCCGTGAGAGAATCCAAGATATCTTAAATGGTTGAGGATGTGAGTGGACTTTCCTAAAGAAGTACGGTGCTATGACTTAAAGCATGTACGCCAATAGAGACCAGCATCCATAGAGTTAGATTCATTCATTCATTGTTTGTCTCATATCATATTGCATTTATGTTTGTTCTGGAATCCTGCCATTTATGTTATTATGGATTTTAAGCGCCTTCTTTGAGTTTCTTTGAAACTCATTCCTTTATTGTACAATGTTGTTAGACTATCCTGCCAGTCTTGAGTATTATGACGGTCCCTATGAAGAAGCGCAAGGCGAAGAGACATATCTCCGGGGAAGGTGATTGCGGTTACCACAATTACTACGAAGATCCCGCGAGTGGTTATGCTCCGTACGATGCTTAGTCCGACCATTGAGTGGAAGCGTCCTTGTGCTATTTATGAGATCTATACATACAAGGATGTCGTCTATAAAGTGGAGAATAATTTAGTTACCCAATGTACTTGCTCTGGGATTAGATTTTGTCTAGTTTATTCTTTAGAGCTACTTTTCATTTGGATGTAAAGTGGGATTTTTGCTTCACTTTACTTATCCGTTTGATACTACGATTATATCTATTATTCCGATTCGTTTATGATTCATTCTTTCATTATTGGATCTATGATTTATCTTCCGCACTCTTGTTATGATTGTTCATGATTATGTTATTGTTTATGTGGGAGGTTGATCACTCGATACCCGATCTTCGGGCTGTGGATCACACTCTCGGGTATGCCGGGAAGGGGGGGGGGGGGGGGGGGGGGGGGGGGGGGGGGGGGGGGGGCGCCCGGGGGGGGGCGGGCGGGCGGGGGGGGGGGGTTGGTGGGGGGGGGGGGGGGGGGGGGGGGGGGGGGGGGCCCCTTTTCTAACTCCAGTGCTTGTTTGGCATCCTCCTCCTCTCCTTCGAGTTGGAGGATTTTGCTACCAGGAAGCGCCGTCGGATGACAAGTGATGAAGCTCATCCTTCTCTTGGTGTAGTTCGTCCTTCTCATCCTTCGCTGAATTAGTGTCAAACGAGTTTGAGAGAGCGTTGGAATGGTGTACCTGCTGCTCGAATGACTTCGAGAGCACGCAGTTCTTTCCAAACTTCCGGATGAAGTCTTTACGAAGTCACTTGGTGATGTAAGTCTTTCTTCATTTTCCTCCCGATTTTGAAAAATTACTTTTCTCGCTCCTCGCTAACTCGAAAGTTGTTTGCGGGAGTCTTCTGGTAACTTCCACATCCAAATGGAAGCAGTTACTAGACTCGATGAGGTTGAGCAATGAAGTTTCTAGGCTTCAGGGAATCTCTGAAGCTAAAGATGTTGAGATTGCTCGCCTTCGGAATCTAGCTTGGGAGGTGGCGGGGAGAAAAGAATTCGATGATTGGTCGTCTTCGGTCAGATTTGGATGATGCCGGGGAGAAGATCCGGCGATCGGAACGGACAGTTGGAAAGTCGGGAGCTAAAGGATCTGAAACATTACCCGAAAGGCAAGCCATCGTTCCTTTGCCCGAATCCCTTCCAAGCGATGTTCGCAGAGCCTGCGTCTTCAAGTATTTACACAAGTAAGCCTTTTGTTGATATGCTGAATGCTTATAACTTGCGGGCGTATCGGGATGGTGAGAACGAAGTATGGGAATCAATATTAAGGAAAGATCCTCATTTTGATACGACTCCCTACGGTGTTGTTTGCCATCTGAAGTATTTACCAACACGGGTATTCCTCCTCCCGATTGGACCAAGGATAAGATTGATCCTCCACCTTCCGATCCAGATATTATGCAATATCTGGAAGATTCTCCTGTTTATTCTCTGCTGGAAGAAGTCAATTATGACGAGCTTCTGCCGAATGCGAGTTTGGTCGAGGACCATTCTTCTCCTGGACAAGCTGGGCAAAGAGTATGAAATTGCAGAGGATTTTTCTGAATATTGAAATATTTTTGTAATCCTCATTTCTTCTCTTCTTTTCCTTGACTCCTCACCAATGGTTGACTCATATGTTTGTTCTAGCAAAGTTGCATTGATCTTGTATAACTTGTTAACAGACACCTGTAATGACTTTCTTCTTTGTCCAGCTCTTGTAATTGTTTTGATACTGGCCTCTTTGGATCTTCTGAAGAAATAAGAAATTACTTTATCTTGAACTTTGCTAGCCACTTGAATCGCCGTTGCATTAGGTCTTAGTTGTCTGAAACAATGCCTACACTTAAGGATTTCCGGAGAAATACAATAAGTCTGAGAAGGAACTCACTCGGGTTTTAAACCGATGCCTTATACTTAAGGATTTCCGGAGAAATACAATAAGTTTGAGAAGGAACTCACTCGGGTTTTAAACCGATGCCTTATACTTAAGGATTTCCGGAGAAATACAATAAGTCTGAGAAGGAACTCACACGGGTTTTAAACCGATGCCTTATACTTAAGGATAATTCAAAAATTCAATAAGTCTCGAAGGAACTCACTCGGGTATTAAACCGACGCCTTGCAAAAGGAACTCACTCGGATTTTCATCCGATGCCCCGACTTAAGAAAGTTCGAAAGATTTTCCATAAGTGTTGAAGTGTTGAAGGACCCACACGAATTTTCATCCGATGCCTTATAGTTGGATCCTGTTCTTGAATGTGGTGTATGATGCTCCCCAATCAAAAGATAGTTTGTTGAAAACCAAAAATTGCATTGATTGAGTTGAAAATGATTACATCGCGAACAAAATTGAAATCATCTTCAAGGATAAAACTTTTTGAGATGCCTAGCATTCCACGAACGATCCAATTCTTTCTGGGAATCAATGTTCTTCAGCTTGTAAGCTCCTGAACCGACCGGTTTCACAACCATATAAGGTCCTTCCCAGGAAGGGTCCAACTTTCTTTGGTGACGCGGGTCGGAAGCTAGGGTGTTTCTCAACACCAAATCTCCGGCTAAGTACCGACGATTCTTCACTCGAGTATTATAATGAGACGCTATCCTTCTTTGATAATGTTGAGTTCGTGCTATTGCCTTTGCCCGAACTTCGTCCAACAAATCAAGACTATCAAGCAGTCCTTGTTCATTTGCTTTTTCCTCGAACTCACGATCCCGCAACGTCCCCGCCATTATCTCCACAAGTGCCAATGCTTCGGATCCATATGCCAACCTGAATGGAGTTTCTCCTGTAGGTGTTCGAACCGTAGTTCTATAAGCCCACAGTACATTATATAGTTCTTCGACCCAAGAAGCTTTGTCGCTTCGATTCTTCTCTTTATTCCTTCCAAGAGTGTTCGGTTAGTAACCTCTACCTGGCCATTGCTTTGGGGGTATGCCACCGAGGACATACGATGCTCGATCATATATGTTCCACGAATTGCTCAAATTGTGGACAATCGAATCGAGTACCATGGTCAGTGACAATTATCTTTGGAATCCCAAAGCGATATATGATTGATTCAAGCACAAATTTCTCCACTTTTTCTCAGAATTGTCGCCGGTGCACCGCTTCTACCCATTTTGTGAAGTAATCAATTGCTACTTTCGGATATTCCCGTCCGCCCGATGCCTTGGTGAATCCGCCCATGATATCAATTCCCCACATTGCAAAGGGAATGGGATTTAGAATTGAAGTCATAATCTCCGCCGGCACTTCGATATCTGTAGCATGAATTTGACTGATTACTACATCGACGAACGTAGTCCATAGCAGCTTCTTGGATCTTAGGCCAATATAACCCCGAGTCTTAGAATTTTGTGGGCTGTGGCTCTGCCACCCATGTGAGCGCCACAAATTCCTTCATGAACCTCACCCAAAGCTGAGTTTGCTCCTTCGGGGCCTATACATCTCATAAGGGGTCCAGCATAAGATCTTTTATATAGTCTCCCATTCCGAATGACAAATCTAGCTGATCGAATCTTGATCAACCTTGTTTCTCTTGGATCCTCGGGTAACTTGTCATCTCTTAGATATTCAATTATTGGATCCATCCAAAGAACGTTTCGCTTCAATATAAGAAATTTCTTTCTCATGATAACTTGGAAAAGTTACCTCTTCAATGTAGACCGAAGGGTCTAGATTCTTTTCCTTGGCATTGGCTAGTCGGGATAGCTCATCCTCGCCATCTGAATTTTCATTCCTCGAAATCGAGATATCTTCAAATTCCGGAATTGGTTCTGAAATGCCTGCACTATCTCCCTATTTTTGCAAGCGTGGTTCTTTAATGCCATACTCCCCCTGGACTTGGTTGACTATAAGCCGAGAGTCACTATAAATAGTAACATCTGCAATAGCTAATGCCTTTGACAACCGAAGTCCAGCTATCGGGCCTCGTACTCCGTTTCGTTATTACTCGCATCAAATGCGAATCTCAAAGCATATCGAATAATGAATCTCCGCCGGACTTTTTAATAGAATTCCAGCGCTGCTCCATCTTTATTACTCGAACCATCGACATATACCTCCCAAGTGGTTGGTATAATGGGATCCTCAATGGTGGGTTCCATTGGTGCGGTAGTTTCTACTACAAAGTCGGCTAATGCCTCGAGCCTTGATTGCAGTCCTGGGCTTAAAGCTCACTTGGAACTCACTTAGCTCAACCGACCAGGATACCATCCTTCCAGACAAATCAGGTTTGTTAAGAACTTTACTAAGAGGAAAAGTTGTAAATACCTCACTTGGATGAGCCTGAAAATATGGCCTTAGCTTCCCTGGCAGCCATCATGAGAGCCGAGCTCGCTTCTCAATCTGCGAATATCTCGTCTCCGCATCCAAGCAACACGTGGCTTACATAGTAAATCGGCCACTGTTTTCTTATCTTTCTCCCGAACAAGTACTGCACCGACCGCGGAAAGGGATGTCGCTAGATATAGCTGTAATATTTCCCCCTTCTCGGCCCGGACAGGATCGGTGGTTGTCCAAGTGCTTCTTTTAATTCCTCAAAAGCTTTTCGGCACTCTTCAGTCCACTTTGCTTCCTTACTGCCCTTCAGGTCTTTAAGTGCCTTGAAGAAAGGCAAATATTTTTCTCCAGACTTGGAGATAAATCGATTTAAGGCAGCAACTCTCCCTGTCAAACATTGTACATCCCGAACGGTTTTGGGAGCCTCCATATCAATCAGATCTTGTATTTTGGTAGGATTTGCCTCAATTCCCCTCTGTGATACCATGAAACCCAAGAATTTGCCCGAGGAGACTCCAAAGGCACATTTTTCGGGGTTCAACTTCATTTGATGTTTCCTCGATCGAGAAAACCTCGAGTCAAATCTGCAATGTGATTTGCTTTTGTAAAGCTTTTCACCAGCATGTCGTCAACATATGCTTCAACGTTCTTTCCTATCGGCTCTTTGAAAATCTTGTTGACGGCCCTCTGATATGTTGCTCCTGCATTCTTCAGGCCAAAAGGCATGACCTTGTAATAATAGCTTTCACGATCAGTCATAAAAGCCGTATACTTCTCATCTTCCTTATTCATAAGGATCTGATTATACCCCGAGTAGGCATCCATGAAACTTAAAGTTTCATACCCTGCAGTAGCATCTATCAAGAGGTCAATCCGAGGCAACGGGTAGCAATCTTTTGGGCAAGCTTTGTTTAGATCCGTGTAGTCTGTACACATCCTCCACTTCCCATTCGCTTTTTTCACCATCACCACGTTGGCCAACCAAGTTGGGCACTCGATTGGTTCTATGAAACCAGAATTCTTAAGTTTTTCAACTCCGTTCCGAACGGCTTCATACTTTTCAATAGAGAAATTTCTTCTTTTTCGTATCATTGGTTTCGCCTTAGGGTCTATCCGAGTTTGTGCTCTCGCAATGGCCCGATCGATCCCGTGCATGTCCTCAGCAGACCATGCGAATACATCTTTATTCTGTTGAAGAAATAACTTCAATTCATCTTTAAACTCTTCCAGCTATTCAGACCCGACATAAGTAATCTTTTTCGCATCCTCGGTACACAGCTGGATTTGCTCCAGTTTCTCCACTTGTTCGGGCCTTTGCATCTCCGTCTCTTCTCGATCATCTCGAACTTCTATGGGGAGGGCAGTAACCTTCTTCGGACCCTCCTTGTCTTTTAAATAGGCAACATAACACTGCCGAGAGATCTTCTGGTCAGAGGAGACTTGACCGATTCCCATATCAGTCGGGAATTTTATCTTCAGGTGCTTTGTCAAAACAATAGCACCTATTTTGGATAAAGATGGTAGCCCAAGGTAGATATTGAGAGATTGATATCTCAGGGACATCTGTCCGGTTTGTTAGCCAGGAGAAGGGAGGAGCCACGCGGGCCACGTGCGGCTGCCCCTAAAAGGAATCGTTCGGTCAGTTCAGAACGATCAAGGGAGGCCCCGAAGTCCAAAAAAGGCAAGGAGGTGATTGAAGCTGCTACTCGGTCACCGATCCTTACCATCTTCGGGGGTCCAGAGCCCGAATCATTCCGGAGTTTAAAAACCAAATCCAAATTTGTTGGAGCCGGAGAGGCGCAGAAGCGGAAGAAGCTGAATGGTGAAGATTCTATCACCTTTAGCGAAGAAGACGAGAGAGATGTTTGTTTACCTCATGATAGGTAGAGATTGCACGGCGGGAAGTGCATAGAGTATTGATTGATACAGGGTCTGCAGCTGACCTAATTTCTTACGAAGTGTATCAAAAATTGAAGGTGGATCAAGATTTGATGAAACCTTCATCAACACACCTATATGGCTTTGCAGGGTCATCTGCAGTAGCGGAAGGATCGGTTCCACAGAGCTAATGAATGAAGAAACGGGAAAGGTGATCTAGATAGCAGGACGCTGATAGTTTAGGTCTATCAGTATGTATCTGAACCTGAGTCTCATATAGTATTCTCCTTGATCGATTGATCCGTCCCTCACCTTGTATAGTAGTGAGGTTTATATAGAGTGTACCTTTGAATCTCCTTCGTTGGATGCACTCGAGCCTTCTTCGGGTAGTCGTTGGATCTCATTAGTAAGATCCGTTCAGCGATAGACTTCTACTAGTTTGGGCTAGTAGAGGACTCTTGAGATAACCGTTAGGTTATGCGATAGTTATCCCTTTGATGATGATTATCCGCAGCCGTCAGTTTGAGTCTGCTGTCATCAGGGTGATTACCCTAATCCATAAGTAAGATTAGGGCACGCTTGCAGCCGAATAATCTTTCTTCTTCAGCAAGCCATCCTCTGGATCCGGTTCGCTCGGGAGCGATTCGGTTTTCTCCGTCTCGACCGGGGTCGAGGGTCGGACCAGGTATGAACCCGGTCTGATCATAAACTCTCCATATCAGAAACCAATATGGGAACAAAGATTAGATCCTATTATAATCCAACCAACATGGAAACAAAGATAAAATTCCATTGTAATCCTATCCCTCACACTATGGTTTCCAATTTTAACTCTCTCTCTTACTCATTGTACTCATCTCTATTTAAAGGGAATAAACTCTCCCCTTAAAGAAAGTATAATAGGGGATTCATTACTGTTGATGTAAGTGGGATTGAGGCGATGGATAAATATCAAATCATTGCAATTAAAAAGAAGAGAGAGAGAGAGAGAGACATTTACCTTGATAGATCTACTTGGGAAGGAGATTGAGTCATGCGTGGGTGGTGAGAAGTTGCAAAGATGAATGTGTGAGGGATAGAGAAAGAGGGGTAGGTTTACCTCAATAGGGTTTTGTAAGAAAGAAACGTCTGGAAGGAGGTGAAAAGGAAATTCAAATCAAGTTGAATTTTTTTTTCTTTCTTTTTAAAAATAAAATAAAATTATGAGACATACTTTTTTGTTTTTGAGAACGACGAAACAATTCAAATTATTTTGCAAAAAGCCTTCTCAAACATGAAAATTGGACTGACTCGTTTCTTGAAAACAATAAGACAACGCGATTTACGAACTAATTTTTATTCATTTTCCGGCATTCTGAGAATGAAAGAATGCCAAAAATTGTTACTTGGCCCATTACTAAACGTGCTCTTAGAAACAATAAGTGGGCTACATAGTCACCAATTTTGGGTCAAATTTAGACTCAAACCTGTACGAGTCTAGAATGAAATAGCACGAAATTTTTTAATGGATAGAAAGATCTGGAAGTCTATTTTCAGATGCAACAAATTACGAGTCATTTGAGTTTTTCTAGAGGGAGTGACGACCATTTTGGTGGAAGTGGTCTAGTCTACCTATCTATACGGGATTCCCAGATCTACTCTATTATCAAGGTGACTTCTCCACTTCCGACCACATTGGGACATGCTTGCCTTGAGGACACTCAACCAACTACTTTTTCATGCTATCAATATCTTGTGATTGCATTTTATAGATTCAAAGAATCTTTATTAGTTGTAGAGGTTAGCTAGTCAAATTAGGTATCATTTTCAAGGGTTTTTGGGAATTGCCTAAACATGGGATGATGTTCCAATGTACTTCTATTTAAACCACTTATTGTGAAAGAATTTGGCAAGTATTGGATGAATTTGGAGTTTGCCCTTTGGCTTTAGAAGAAGGCGTTCTTTTAGTTTCTACTCTTATCCCTTGCGTAGATTTCCTTTGGGTGGCAATTGTCCTATTTTGAGTGTTCTAGTGTTACCTCCTACTTCTCTAAATATTTCGGCATCACTTAACTAAGTTCATATCTTCTTCACCACAATCTTCGACTAATAGAACTAGGTGTCTGATCGAAACATTTTTGATGGCATGGTATCAAATTGTGGTCACTAGAAAGATAGTTCAGAAAAAGGGTGTTATGGTAAATTCACATTCTAATAAATATAGTTTCACCATAATAAAAGACATAATAATGACTTAATTATATCTCCTAATGGAGTCGAGTTAAGGGTAATATAGTCAAGACATGAGGGGGTGCTTGTGAGGTATATATATGTTGGGGTAAAATATATTCTCCTTGTTGCTCTAGTTCACTTCCGATTTGGTTTTGGTTCCCCTGAAACCAAAAGAAAGGTGAGAGTGGGCCGCCTCTCAAGACGGGAAGCCACCTCCAATGAATAAATTAGTCCTTGTAGGAGAGGTGAGGATTTACCCTTGAGAAGTAAATGCTCAAGAAGGGTTCAGGGAGAATGAAGAAGGGAATTTTCTTCATCAATTAATGAAGGAGAGTAATGGCTAGAGAACCTCTCTTTTTTCCTGCATAGCCTTCCCCCATTTATACAGTGAACCCCTACCTTTAGAGGTCATTGGATCCGTTTCGGCCCTTCGATTGGGATGATTTTCAGGGGTGGTCGAGATGGTTTCGAGACATGACTGATACTATTGGTTGGTAAGCGTTGTCCTTAGAATAGTTGGTGACTCCGCAAGTAAATCAAGATGTAAAACCCAGCCCTAACCTTGACCCGGAAACCTTGTTATTTGTAGGTCCAGTGACCCGAAGTAAAGTAAGAAGTCAGCTTTGGGCCATCCCAGTGGAGGACTTGGTGTCTGGCTTTGAATCCATGAGAGTTGATGATGAAGTTCTATTTATGGAAACTGAATCTTGATGAAGATCGGATTAGTTGATGGACTTGGATTGCTCTCTATCATGGTTTGAAGGCATTTCTACCTATTAGGTAAGTCACTTGTTATGTGTGCAAAACCCCTTTAGGATTGGATTTGATCTGGGTCTTCAATTCCCTGTTTTGGAATTGCTGTCTGCATTGGTCGACTGATTGGTCGACTGGACCAGTCGACCAATCTACTCGACCAATGGGTGCTGTCTTTGGCAATTAGGTCTTGCTTGCTCTATTTAAGTCCAATCTCGAGTCTACTTCGTATTTGCTGCCTCCAAACTCTTTGGAACGAACCAAAGACCTTTGCAAGTCATCTCCCTTGCATCCTTGGTGATTTTCTTGACGGATCTTCGTCAAAACTCTTCCTTTTGCATCAAAGGTATGTCTACACTCTCTTCTTCCCCTCCATCTCTATTTTTCTTTCCTTTTTGAGTTGAGACAGTAGAGGAGATGCTGCATTCTCTGTTGCAAACATCTCTGGACTTGTCTCTCATGATCATCCTAAGGATTAATGGCTAAAACAATGATCTTAACCATGATCATTGCATGCTTTTGAAGGAATCATGATCAAACCATGATCTAGTCTTTGTTTAACTTTTGATTTGAATTCTGATCTCCTTGGATCTTCTAGATTGATCATGTTAGTAGTCAATTGCTGTGTTTTCTTTTCATGATCCATGATCTATCAATCTCTAGTTGTTTCTCTTCTACCATACCATGTTTTCTTCATGAATCATGATAGTTACATATATGGTAGGTTTTGTTTCCTTATTTAGATTTATGCTTTTAAGCCTATTTCCTTGAAGATCTAAGTATGTTTTTCATGATACCTTTACCTGAAGCAATGATCCATTCTCCTATTGTTCTTGTCTTTGATTTCTATCTTGAATTCTTCAAGATCCATGGTTGATCTAATTATGGTAACTTTTTGTTTCCTAATTTGGATCTTGATGGCTTGATTGGATTAGTGTTTTGAGGTCCCCTATATGTTAGGATATTACTGATGTAGTTTACCCCTTGATTAGTACCCTTTTGAACCACCAAATTCGGATTTTATATCTTAAAACTCTGTTTTTTTAGGCTACTGTCTGCATTGGTCGATTGATTGGTCGATTGGACGATCGACCAATCCACTCGACCAATGAGTACAGCAACTCTGAATTGGTCCGTGTTGGATGTTTTTGTATCTTTTTCTGTTAGGGATCTTTCCTAATATGTTGTATACACTTGTTTAGGACCTTCTTCTCAAGTTTGCCAAGATCTTACTTGATTTCTTAGGATTCCTTTGCGAGTTATAAAAGGTAAGGATGGTTACTTCTTTAACAACATAAATTGCATATCTTAGTTTCTATATTTGAATCTTGTTAATTTATTTCTTTAATTAGATTCTTATAATGTTATACTACTGTGGTACTATCTTGATATCAGTAGCTTTACTTATTCATATTGAATTGACTCATGTATGATTTACTTATCAATTATATACAAAGTGATTGTAATTATTGATTTCTCTCCATATATGAAGTTACCATATATGTGATGATATGAATTGATGCATGTGTATGCTTAAGTATGGTTTGGAAAGGAGAGGTGTCCTTTTGACACTTCTGTTCTTGGACTACTACGGGAATATTATGGGATGTTTCCGGAGATGCCCTATGGACACCTTCCTAAACTGTTGGATGACATATCTAGGATTGTCTAGTAGTGTTTGGCTAGGATGTCCTGTTATGTCAGACCCTAATCGGAGGGGTATTGAGACCGAACGACCCGTGGTAGCAATGGGGATTCATGGGCGCTCAAGACCGTAACCAACCCGTGAGAGGACAGGAATCACATTGTGGGGGCCATTTATTGGTAGGGTTGCATATGGTTAGACTTGGGCTCACGGGTGCTCAAGACCGGTAACCAACCCGTGAGAGGACGTGAGAGCTTCCCGTTTACCATATGTGGATGATCAATAGGGTTGATGAGTCCGTAGTCAAGGACTATGAGGACTCTAGTGTGAAGGATACCGGAAAGGATCGTCAGGGACGAGGAATGGACGTATCTGGATCTGACTTGATGTAACTAAGTAGAAGACTTGCATTTGGCTAGGCTTTACCCTGACATGCGCCGGTACTTAGATCAATGGTGATGTGAGAGAGTGGTGACCTATACCCCCAGCCATGGAATGTCCCGAGGGATGCCGGACCCATTACCAACTGATGATGAGTGATTGAGACCTTCCTAAAGAAGTACGGTGCTATGACTTAAAGCATGTCTGCCAATAGAGACCAGCATATATAGAGTTAGATTCATTCATTCATTGCTTGTCTCATACTATATTGCATTTATGTTTGTTCTGAAATCCTGCCATTTATGTTATTATGGATTTAACTGCCTTACTGAGTTTCTTTGAAACTCATTCCTTTATTGTACAATGTTTGTTAGACTATTCTGCAGTGCTTGAATATTATGACGGCCCTTATGAAGAAGCGCAAGGAGAAGAGGCATATCTCCGGGGAAGGTGATTGCGGTTACAACAATTACACTGAAGATCCCGCGAGTGGTTATGCTCTGTACGATGCTTAGTCCGACCATTGAGTGGAAGCGCCCTTGTGCCGTTTATGAGATTTATACTTATAGGGATGTTTTCTATAAAGTGGAGAAAATTTTAGTTACCCATTGTACTTGCTACTGGGATTAGATTTTGTCTTGCTTATTCTCTTTTAGAACTACTTTTCCGCTGGTTGTAGAGTGGGATTTTGCCTCACTTTACTTATCTGTTTTTGACACTCTGATTATATCTAGTACTCTGATTTATATATGATTCATTCTTTCCTTATTGGAACTATGGTTTATCTTCCGCACTTTTATTATTATTGTTCATGATTATGTTATTGTTTATGTGGGAGGTTGATTACTCGATACCTGATCTTCGGGCTGTGGATCACACTCTCGGGTATGCCTGATAGGGTACCGGCTGGGAGGATGTGACACAAGAAGTCAGCGTGAGTATGATCTTGATGTGACATCATTCCTTAGTTGGGGGAACAAAAGGAAGTTCATAGTACTTGAGACAACCTTGAAGCGAATGAGAAGCTTCCAGCCTATCCCTAGGTATTTAATGGGCCTCAGGGCATTTAATGTTGAATTAAATGCTGAGGTATGACGTTTTGGGAGGGGATGCGCCAAATCTCCAGCCAACGTCATTTCTGTTGAAAAGCCATAAGGCGATAGACAGTGGGGTGTCATGAATTCTGTGGTTCCTGCCTTCTTTGCTGTCATTTGCTCCAAGAAGTGCCATCATGTGAGCTATGACAACGAGCCTTATTTGCATCGAATTTGGGATCCTTGGTCTGACTCGGATGGTTCATTCCGGTCCAAAGGTTGGCATCATCTTATCCATAACAATATACAAAAGAAAACTCAATTAGTGCTAGAGCCCACTTATCAATCCATCCCTTGATGGGCTTGGTAAGCACATGCTTTATCACATTAGATTGACATCAAACCCCAGTGGTTGTTGGTAGCATGTAATACCTTAATATCTAGCAGGAATAATATAGAGTCAAATGTATCTTTTCAACGAGAGATACCTTCTCTTATCTCCATTGAAGTCCTACTAAGATAATATATGGCCTGCTCAAACTCTGACTCATTATCCTGTGCTAGCATGCTTACAATGGAATCTACTGAGGCTGGAATATATAACTTCAGTGGTAGTCCTTTCTTTTGAGGCATCATCACTGATAGTTTGGTCAGGTAAGTTTTGATGGCGTCAAATGCTAGTTGGTGCTTCTCGCCACTCAAACTCATCTCCCTCTCTAATTCTCAATAAAGGGAGAAAACTCCAGTTTGTTTAGCCAAGTTGGAAACGAATCATCGCAAGAAATTTTCTTAACGTGGAAACTTTTGTAACTCATTGTTTGAAGGGGCCTTAGCTTGTTGAATTGCTTTGACCTTGTTTTGATCAATCTCGATTCCCTTTCGGTGAACCAGAAACCTAAGGAAATGCCCTACTAAAACTCCAAAGGCACATTTCAGAGGGTTCATTTTCAATCCATGGGATATCATTCTTGCAAATACTTGCTCTCAATGAGCCAAGTGTTGGTCGTCAGAGACTTTGATTTGATGACCATGTCATCAATATATAATTCAAGGAAGTTATTGATCCTGTTATGGAAAACAAGATTCATAGCCCTTTATAATGTTGCCCTTGCCTTCTTGAAACCAAAAGGCGTCACTACCCCTTCATAAGTCCCAATTTTCTTGGGCAATGGAAGGTTGTCTTTGGGACATCATTTTCTGCTATAAAATTTCATTATAGCTAGCATGACCATTTATGAAAGACAACATATGGCTTTGTTGTCACATCAAATAGCACACATATCTGTTGTAGCCATAGGTCATTGGTCCTTAGGGTTTGCTTCATTCAAGTCCCTGAAGTCAATGCATACCCTTAACTTTGCATTCATTTTCATATCAGGGACCACATTAGAAAAAAGTTTGGATGGAACCAGCATCAAGCAGGCCCTTGATCTCATCTTAGATTTTAGAATGATATATATATATATATATATATATATATACACACACACATATGCTGTGGCAGTCACTTGTAAGGTCGAAATCCTCTTTAATGGGCAAGCGGTGTTCTATCAAGTCACTAATTAAACCAGGCATCTCAGAATAGTCCCAACCAAGGCAATCTTTGTTATTTTCAAGGACAGATACAAGTTTAAGTCTACATTCTTCATTCATATGGGCTTTTTCTGTTCCTAAGTACCTAAATTTATTTGAACTAACGGATATTGCATTTTGGCCAAGCTATCCTCCAATTCGGGGGGGGGCATGGTTAAATCCTTCACCTAAATTTGAGTCTGCACCTCCTTTGCTTCATTAACTTGAAACACCCTTGTGTCTATTAGCTTCTTCTCCAAGGTTGAGATAGGGAGCCTTCTAAAGATGCTCTCTCTTTGCTTCTCTTGCTTGTTCTCTTGTCATGGTACAAACTGTTGGGATTCTTCCTTTGGACATGTCCATATCTATTGGTCCAATTGGAAGCAAGGTCGGGTTTTTCGCTAACATGGTTGCTTCAACTTTCATGTTTATTTCTTGGCCAATGAATTAAAATCCATAAACTAGATTGGTCCAACTACCTTATCATATAACTGAGCATCAACATGATTGGTTTTCACGAAAATGTGCAAGTATCTTCCTTCACTTCTTTAATTGCTCCATCGTTTGCCAAATTATTAACATATGGTGTAAGACGAATGTCACACATCTATTGGTGCGTACAAATCTCTCCTAGGTAGAGCATTATATGTTGCATTGGCATTCATTACAAAGGAAAGCGATCATGCTGGTTTGACCAGCAACACTTACATTAAGGGAGAACGCCACTTGGAGTAAATGAACTTCCAAAAAAGCTTGTAACTTCTACATTAGCAGACACTAGATCCCCCACATTTTTGCCTAAGTTAGTCAACATGCGAGTAGGAACAATGTTTACTGCTACGCCATTATCAATCAATATTCTAGCAACAAGCTTACCATTCAACCTTGCTTTGATGTTCAATGGACACATGTGCCTAATCATTTCTTTGGAAGGGGTAGGAAAAGTAGACACCACCTGGCTAATTGTGGTGACCGACATCACCTCCTTATCCTTTCTTTGAATTTTTGGGGGCGAATGTCCCAAAATCATGGGTTCCTAGAATTCTTTGTACATGTCACTGATATTTTCTTCCCAATCAAACTGGGACTGAAAATCACTTGGTAACACATACACCATGTTCACTGTAGAGTCTCTTTCTGACCAAGGACATCTTGCTAGAACTCATAGAAACTACAATTATATTTTTCACCAGATAGCATAGTTCCCTGTGTCTCTTTTGTTGACACCAAAGTGTCTGCTTTTGCTTTAGGTCTTGGTGTATTGGCCCAACTCTAGACCCCATCTCTTGAACTCCTTCATTGTTTGTTGTACTCAATAGGTCATCTTTGCGCTCACTATTAACATAGAGTTGAGACTTCTACTTCCTAGGAATGTCACTGCTTGCTATACAACCAACTTCTAATTTTGACTCCTGATCTGGTTAACCACCATTTGCCTTATATGGGAAGCCCTTGGTTTTCTACCAAGGATCACCATCCCACTCTTAGTAACATGAAGATCAAAGACACTCACCTTAGATGGGGTCTTGGATACCACTACATATGTAACCTTCCTTTGTCTCTCACTATTTGTTGATTGAGACCAAGCTACTATGGTTTCAGTTGAGAATGGTTAGATGATCCATGCCATTACATAGCTGGTGCCATACCACAACCTATCATACATCTCATCTCAGGGACAATACTAGCATATGGGATTGCGAACCAACATAAAATGACATACTCTCTTTGACGGAAGGAAATCAGCCGAGCATGGTTGGATGATCCATCTTTGTTACATGGCTTGTCTTGTACAACAACCCTATCATCCATCTCATCCAAGATACAATATTAGCATAGAAGAATGTGAACCAACATAAATGACGTCCTCTCTCTGACAGAAGGAAAATCATTGAATTTCATATATTAAATCACATAATGCATTTTGAGGTTTATATAACACATATACGATCATGGTAAATCAATACGATCACAACAAAAATCCAATTTGAATAAAATGTAAATCAATCTACGGAAAAGAAACACATACTCTAGAACACTCATGTGAATACTAAATATCGAATAATGGATTTAAAAAATATATATAACCTATTGAGTAGAATATATGTTGGCAATGCAAAACATCAAGTCGACAAAGCATGGGATTTGCTCTTATAAAATATCATGTCAAGAGATTATAGAGTTGCATTTACTATTGCGAAGTCACAAAATGCACGATAATTCCTTAGTTCGCCAATCATATATTTTTATGCATCCATAGGGCATCGAAACTTAGTCCTCCTTTAATCAAGTGAAGGTTAACCATTTAGTTACTCATCAACTTATGATTAAAATTGACAAATCAATACTAATAAGTATATTAGTCCCATAGTAGTTCACTCCTTAAGCATAATTATTTAAATATCAATAAAAAATGTCTAAAATACCCTTATATTTTAGTCATGGGTGTTACATTTCTCCCCCTTATAAAAATTTTGTCCTCAACATTTCATATAGAAGATTTAGGAAGGTAAGGAATTCATCTAGCATTTCAAAATATTAAAGGTCCAAAACACCATTTTACTTTAAGTACGGGTGTTACAAGAATAGATTGTGTAGTGAACTTCTCTTTGAAATACAAATGGAATCTCTGGATCTTTATGAAAACCAGGATAGCAGCATGGTAAATCAACTAACTCTTTGCAGAAAAACACAAAGTTGAAAGCAAAAGAAGGCATCAAAGGATTACCCACAATACTCATCTGTAATGGAGCAAGCTAAGGAGGTTCAATCAAATCTAGAACATGGAAAGCCTAGTTTAGAGAAACTTATATATTAGTCTTATGTTACTCCTAGCCTTTATTTGGTTGAGCTTAAACACCTTTGTTTAATTCATAAATTCAATGAAAAAGGATGATATTGGTTGTGTCATTTTGTAGCATTTGTGTTTGTTATAGGGACTCCCTAGGAGATTCTGCAAGTCACATTTACTTGAAGAAGATGGTTGGATTATGTTAGTATATCATAATGGGAAAGAGCACGAAACAAAATACCTTGCTGAACAGACAACACACAATGTCGGATGGAGGAGATTCTCTGTCGAGCACAATTTGGAGACAAGTCAAGAGATGTTTGCAACAGAGAATGCAGCATCTCCTCTACTGTCTCAACTCAAAAAGGAATGAAAAACAGAGATGGAGGAGAAGAAGAGAGTGTAGACATACCTTTGATGCAAAAGGAAGAGTTTTGACGAAGATCCGTCAAGAAAATCATCAAGGATGCAAGGGAGATGACTTGCAGAGGTCTTTGGTTCATTCCAAAGAGTTTGGAGGCAGAAAATACGAAGTAGACTCGAGATTGCACTTAAATAGAGCAAGCAAGACCTAATTGCCAAAGACAGCACCCATTGGTCGAGTGGATTGGTCGACTGGTCCGATCGACCAATCGGTCGACCAATGCGACAAGAATTCCAAAACGAGGGAATTGAAGACCCGGATCAAATCCAATCCTAAAGGGGTTTTGCACACATATCAAGTGACTTACCTAATAGGTAGAAATGCCTTCAAACCATGATAGAGAGCACTCCAAGTCCATCAACTAATCCGATCTTCATCAAGATTCAGTTTCCATAAATAGAACTTCATCATCAACTCTCATGGATTCAAACCCAGACACCAAGTCCTCCACTAGGATGGCCCAAAGCTGACTTCTTACTTTACTTCGGGTCACTGGACCTACAAATAACAAGGTTTCCGGGTCAAGGTTAGGGCTAGGTTTTTCAATGCTGAGTGGCGTCACCCATTCTTCCTTCTTAAGTATTTCGAGTGGGTTATGGTGGCACCCTGACTTGATGAACTAAGCCTCAAACAACTCCTTGGAGTTCCAACATTTGTTGTTGCACTTTCCTTTGCAAATTTTGTGTCACATCCTCCCAGCCGGTACCCTATCTGGCATACCCGAGAGTGTGATCCACAGCCCGAAGATTAGGTATCGAGTAATTAACTTCCCACATAAACAATAACATAATCATGAACAATAATAATAAAAGTGCGGAAGATAAACCATAGATCCAAATAAGGAAAGAATGAATCATATATATACCAGAGTACTAGATATAATCAGAGTGTCTAAAACAGATAAGTAAAGTGAGGCAAAATCCCACTCTACAACCAGCAAGACAGAATCTAATCCCAGTAGCAAGTACAATGGGTAACTAAATTGTTCTCAACTTTATAGACAACATCCCTATAAGTATAGATCTCATAAACAGCACAAGGACGCTTCCACTCAATGGTCGCGCTAAGCATCGTACGGAGCATAACCACTCGCGGAATCTTCAGTGTAATTGTTGTAACCGCAATCACCTTCCTGGAGATATGCCTCTTCTCCTTGCGCTTCTTCATAGGGGCCGTCATAATATTCAAGACACTTGAGAATAGTCTAACAAACATTGTACAATAAAGGAATGAGTTTCAAAGAAACTCAGTAAGGCAGTTAAATCCATAATAACATAAATGGCAGGATTTCAGAACAAACATAAATGCAATATGGTATGAGACAAGCAATGAATGAATGAATCTAACTCTATGTATGCTGGTCTCTATTGGCAGACATGCTTTAAGTCATAGCACCGTACTTCTTTAGGAAGGTCTCAATCACTCAACATCAGTTGGTAATGGGTCCGGCATCCCTCGGGACATTCCATGGCTGGGGGTATAGGTCACCACTCTCTCACATCACCATTGGTCTAAGTATCGGCGCATGTCAGGGTAAAGCCTAGCCAAATGCAAGTCTTCTACTTAGTTACATCAAGTCAGATCCAGATACGTCCATTCCTCGTCCCTGACGATCCTTTTCGGTATCCTTCACACTAGAGTCCTCATAGTCCCTGACTACGGACTCATCAACCCTATTGGTCATCCACATATGGTAAACGGGAAGCTCTCACGTCCTCTCACGGGTTGGTTACCGGTCTTGAGCGCCCGTGAGCCCAAGTCTATCCATATGCAACCCTACCAATAAATGGCCCCCACAATGTGATTCATGTCCTCTCACGGGTTGGTTACCGGTCTTGAGCGCCCATGAATCCCCATTGCTACCACGGGTCGTTCGGTCTCAACACCCCTCCGATTAGGGTCTGACATAACAGGACATCCTAGCCAAACACTACTAGACAATCCTAGATATGTCATCCAACAGTTTAGGAAGGTGTCCAGAGGGCATCTCCGGAAACATCCCATAATATTCCCGTAGTAGTCCAAGGACAGAAGTGTCAAAAGGACACCTCTCCTTTCCAAACCATACTTAAGCATACACATGCATCAATTCATATCATCACATATATGGTAACTTCATATATGGAAAGAAATCAATAATTACAATCACTTTGTATATAATTGGTAAGTAAATCATACATGAGTCAATTCAATATGAATAAGTAATGCTATTGATATCAAGACAGTACCACAGTAGTATAACATTATAAGAATCTAATTAAAGAAATAACTTAACAAGATTCAAATATAGAAACTAAGATATGCAATTTATGTTGTTAAAGAAGTAACCATCCTTACCTTTTATAACTCGCAAAGGAATCCTAAGAAATCAAGTAAGATCTTGGCATACTTGAGAAGAAGGTCCTAAACAAGTGTATACAACATATTAGGAAAGATCCCTAACAGAAGAGATACCAAAACATCCAACACAAACCAATTATGGAGTTGCTGTACTCATTGGTTGAGTGGATTGGTCGACTGGTCCAGTCGACCAATCAGTCGACCAATGCAGACAGTAGCCAAAAAATCAGAGTTTTGAGATATAAAATCCGAATTTGGTGGTTCAAAAGGGTACTAATCAAGGGGTAAACTACATTAGTAGTATCCTAACATATAGGGGGTCTCAAAACACTAATCAAATCAAGTCATCAAGATCCAAATTAGGAAACAAAAAGTTACCATAATTAGATCAATCATGGATCTTGAAGAATTCAAGATAGAAATCAAAGACAAGAACAATAGGAGAATGGATCATTGCTTCAGGTAAAGGTATCATGAAAAGCATACTTAGATCTTCAAGAAAATAGACCTAAGAGCATAAATCTAAATAAGGAAACAAAACCTACCATATATGTAACTATCATGATTCATGAAGAAAACATGGTATGGTAGATGAGAAACAACTAGAGATTGATAGATCATGGATCATGAAAAGAAAACACAGCAATTGACTACTAACATGATCAATATAGAAGATCCAAGGAGATCAGAATTCAAATCAAAAGTTAAACAAAGACTAGATCATGGTTTGATCTTGATTCCTTCAAAAGCTTGCAATGATCATGGTTAAGATCATTGTTTTAGCCATTAATCCTTAGGAAGATCATGAGAGACAAGTCCAGAGATGTTTGCAACGAGAGAATGCAGCATCTCCTCTACTATCTCAACTCAAAAAGGAAAGAAAAACAGAGATGGAGGAGAAGAAGAGAGTGTAGACATACCTTTGATGCAAAAGGAAGAGTTTTGACGAAGATCCGTCAAGAAAATCATCAAGGATGCAAGGGAGATGACTTGCAGAGGTCTTTGGTTCGTTCCAAAGAGTTTGGAGGCAGCAAATACGAAGTAGACTCGAGATTGGACTTAAATAGAGCAAGCAAGACCTAATTGCCAAAGACAACACCCATTGGTCGAGTGGATTGGTCGACTGGTCCGATCGACCAATGCGAGCAGGAAATTCCAAAACAGGGAATTGAAGACCCAGATCAAATCCAATCCTAAAGGGGTTTTGCACACATAACAAGTGACTTGCCTAATAGGTAGAAATGCCTTCAAACCATGATAGAGAGCACTCCAAGTCCATCAACTAATCCGATCTTCATCAAGATTCAGTTTCCATAAATAGAACTTCATCATCAACTCTCATGGATTCAAAGCCAGACAACAAGTCCTCCACTGGGATGGCCCAAAGTAGACTTCTTTCTTTACTTCGGGTCACTGGACCTACAAATAACAAGGTTTCCGGGTCAAGGTTAGGGCTGGGTTTTACATTTTGTAGATCGGCTACTGTTGCTAGAATTGGGGGTTAGTTCGAACCTCCTTCTCCAAATGGAGTTGGTATGGTTCTTGAAGGAACCTCTAGAATCCCCTCTTGACCTTGCTCTTGACTTTGATTTTGTTGATTGGGAGAAAGGGGGACCTGCTTTTGAACCCCTTGATCGCGTCCGTTCTCCATCTCCCTTTCTCTTCCTCGAGTAGTGACTTGATTGGAATTTGAAACAACATGGTTGGTGGTGCGTCTCACCATGACTCTTTGTAACGTTTCCCATAGATGGCACCAATTTGTTGCGTCTGGACCTTCTTCACGTCAGCCGGGTAGTTGGACGACCTCTTGAAGGCTTCTCCCAACTCAATATGAGTAGCTGTGATGCTTGCACTCACAAAGGAAATTAGAGTGGCCCGCCCTTGTGTTGGTCGGGGGGCCACCTCTGACGCCCAAGTTAGTCTAGGCAAAATTAGAAGGCTTTGAGAGGGTTCTCAAAGCGTAGAGAATGATAGTAAGTTGAATCCATTTAGTTGGTTACTTAGAGGCTGCCCCTCCATCGATTTTACCCATTTAGTTGAAGAGTGGGCGAGTTGCCTTAGGAAGCATGTTCCTTTCTTAGTGGGATTAATGAAGCCGTTACTCCATCATCCACTTCCCCACGTTTCGGAGTGGGTATGATGGGTGGTTATCTCTAACTGACCCTTTTGACTTGGTCGTCTTCAATGTTCCTTTTGGACTTAGCATTGGGCATTCTCTCACTACCCGAGCTTATCTCGAGTGAATATCAAGGAATCCCTTAGGGAAGGGGTTCTTCAACTCCCCAGGGGGGGGGGGTGTGGTTCTCCACGAGGGGTTCTTCAACTCCCCAAGGGGGTGTATTTGGTTCTCCGTGACCGGTTCTTCAACTCCCCGAGGGGATGTATGTGGTTCTCCACGAGGAGTTCTCGGATTGCATACCCTCCACAACACTCACCAAAGAAAACAATAGTAAGAGTCTCCCACTTCGTTTCATCATTGAGAACAACAATTTGTCGTTGCCGGGCAATAAACAATGCACCTTTCATTCCCGAAACCAAAACCTTTTTTTTGTTCAAAGAAAACAATGTTGCCGAAATCAAAACCCTTCGTTGCCCAAATCAAATGTCCCTACTCCTCTTATTAGATTCTAAATGGGTTTCCCCTTTAATCTGTCATAAATGAAACTACTCATCTCTATTTCATCCTCATCCCTATCAAGACCAAATCACAACCTTGGCCAACATACTGGTGAAGGCACGTTGCCATGCCAGAATTTCTGGGACAATTTTTGGGTCTAAGGCTGAATTGTGTAAAAAGGGAAAACGCCATTGCAGAACAATGTGAGTTGTGTTTAGATAGTGGAGATCTTTGAAACTAGTTGTGGGCCCCTATTGTTGAGATTTGTTTCTAGAGAGTTTTGGTAGGGTATTTTGGTAATTTTTGGGTTTAGGGTTTTCTTTCTATATCGCTATGGAAAAAATCTTTTATTAGAGTTGGTAGACAACATTTTAGGCGGCTGCTTCTTCTTCTTCATTTTAAAACCACCATAGAGCTCATCTGTGAGTGTAACCTTTAGATGAATCATAGCAAATTTGGTCTTATGAGACTATGCATCTTCTCTTTTCTCATTTTCATTGTGTAACTTTTCTAGTAGGCTGCACCTTACATCCTTCTCTTTTCATTTGCTCTATTTCCTTTTGAGCCCTGGTAGTCACCATCTCATTCCTTCCACCATTTTCTCTAATAATTTGGACCTCCTTGCGATTATCAAAATCCCAAACTTTCTCCTGTCATCTGCATTTCTTTCTTTCATTATAATTGCCATACCATCTTCTCTCTATTCATTGTGATTGCTTATTGAAGACAATATTCCCACTATCCCATCGAGTCTAATGGTGGGTATCCCATAGAACAACCATTTTAGTTGAACCTTGCGTTTGGATCAATAGAGAGCTTTAGGTATCTTACCTAGAGAAGATCTGAATGGTTGTTGAACCTAAGGTCTTCTTCTGTGTTAGAGTTCATTTGCAACTATGTAGAATATCAAATGCTCGCAGCATAGCAGCTCCACAGGTTAGTCATTGTGATGATATATTTCTGTATTTCTTTTACATTTTGTTATGTTGGTATCCAATATTCTTCTGTCATTTGCATTTTTGTTATCATTGTCTCAAGCTATTTTTGTTGGTGATATGGTCGTTGATGGGTGAATTCCCACCGGATTTTGTGAAGATTAATCCTTGTAGTTGTCTTCTTCCACATAAAGGCCGTGGGACTCCCTCTGAAACCCTAAGCCCTTCTCCCAAAATGATGAAACCCTCAATCTGAGGGTTGTAATGCATCTTCATTAAGGTCCCTTAAATCAAGGGCATTGGTTGTATATAATTTTAATTTATTTAAGTAATTATTCTATGTCTAACCAATGGCTAAAAACACAATCATGCACCATAATTAAGTAGCAAAATACAAAAACCTCTCCTTTTAATTTTGAATGGAGCATCTAATGATATTCATCTTAGTTGCAAGCATTTAATTATCCTCCAAATCTGGTGTGCAAATAGTATATATGGTCTTTAATTTATCTTAGTAGCAAATCATTTTTTATTCTCATTCAATATATTTTTGTGCAGGAACTTTTTCCAAGATTAAAAATGTGCCAAAAATTTAGCAAATGCATTACTAGAGAAGAGATAGAGTATTACTATTTCCACCTAGTTAAGAAGCACGACAAAAAAGGAAAGCTGTACAATCGGATCAATGATTTACCTGGAACCGCCAGTTGGATTCCAGCAAGAGTGCTCATCATTTGATCCAGAGCTTCAATGCTAAGTTGGGGGGAGAAGATTTGAGAGGAAGATCTGAATAAGCGTGAAGATAAACAATGTCGAATCGTAAATTCAACCATTCTTGGAATTGTTTCTTGCTTCAATCTTTCAAATTCCTATTGTAGTGATTCTTCAACCTACAGTTACGTTTGGGAGTTATAAGTTATTAAAACCGAACATACTCATTTGATGTAATCTCCGCTTAATTGGGAAAAGACCAACTTAACTAGTCTTGATCGGCCTTTGCAAATTCTGTTCTTGTGTATCTTTTCATATTCAATTTCGCTTTCTCGAGGGAAATATTGCATATGTATAATGTTCTCAGAGACCGATCTTCATTTTCTTTTGAAGAGATACTTCGTAATCTTGTAACCTTCTTCCATTATATAGTGAAACATCCTTTAATTTTATTAATAGCACATCACATTGGTGTGTGAACCACATTAAACTATTGTATGTATCATTTTATTATGTTTTCCTTTCTCGAATTGGTATTTTGGGTGTTCATTTTTATTCACTTGAGGGATGACTCAGATGTAGCTAGCAGTAATTTTTGTAAAAGAATGCAGAAGAACGAGCATGATTGAGATAGATTAGACATGGCCCTTATGTTATAATTTCGGTTGTTGGTACTTATGGATTCGCTGGAAGGCTAACATGTATGGAAGCTGTGGGTTATATCTTTCTTAATTTGCAACCACTTCTGTGATATCCCTAAAAAAACTAACCTGAAAATTCATATTGTAGGTTTGAAAACCCAGAGTGCGGGTAGAAGACAATTGTGGGCCATCTAAGTAGAGACCATTGGATTGGTTTTCGAACCAATGGAAGTAAATGGAGATGATACTGAGTTAGAAGTTTTGTCAGAATTTGGAAGAAGATCTAACTCGGATGTTGACGGACTTGGTAGATGAATCAAGAATACGATGATAACACATGTAGAAAGTCCCGAAAAATCAAGTAAGACCCTTCTATAGCATAGTAAAGGACCCAAGACTGAGCTAGGGCACTCAAGGAATTAAATTCACTATTGAAACAAAAGTACTTGGGTTGGATTGCCTGCTCTGGTCGCCTTAGGTGACCAACCCAACTTCAGGGAAAAAAGGGTATTTTGGAAAAATGACTTTAGAAGCCCTATTTAATGATTTTTTGTTCTAAAACGTGTCATTATGTTCTAAAGCCATCAGAAAATGTTAGAACTCCTCAAGAGAACGCTCTCCAAGGTGTAGAAAGGTGTGGAGATCATCAGTCAAGGTTTCAAAACGCTGATTCGCTTTATTAAAGGCTAGTATTCATTTTCTTCATTCTAGTTCTCTTCTTTTGATTGATTCCTCCTCCTGCCAAGACCTAGAAGAGAGTTTCTATTTGCTGTAATAATCTAATTCTTTTGTACTATTTACTATAGAGTGAATCCCCATTCACTCTGACTCATCCATGAATCTTACGGTTAGACTTCAGAGAAGACCTAATATAGGATTCGTTAGGTTTTCCTTATTTTCACTTTGATTAATCTCTAAACTATGTTAGGTCATGTTCTAGTATGATTTCAGAATTTTCTAAATAATTTTGGAATAGTTTATAACCCAAACAAAAAGTTTGTTGGACTTATCAAAGAGATCCGCTTCGCTCTAAGCATTGCCGTGACCTTCTATTGATTCATCCTCTTCTTCCTGTAGATCCGAGCCAAATCTGTTAGTACACAGAAGGTTGGTTGATTGCTCTAGTTGCCTTGAGCGACCCAGTGGTGATCCCCCTAGCTTTGGTAGATTCATGGCTGGGTTGATTGGTTTGGGCAACCCCCCCCCCCAACCAACCCACTCACTATCAAGTTGATTGTATGTTTCTCTTTTCAACACCATATGTCACATCCACCCAGCCGATACCTTATCTGGCATACCTGAGTGTGTGATCCACAGCTCCAAAGATTAGTATCGAGGAAATCATCCTCCTAGATTTATAATAATACAATCAAGAACAAGACAAAATCAATGTTTAACTATATTAACTGAAAGATCAAGATAAGATTCAAAGAGAAATTCCATTATAATCAGAGTGCGGAAAATGATACTAATAGAATAAATCAATGTAGAGTGTAACGGAAAATCACTCTACTACAAAGCAGAGAAAAGTAGATCGAAACTAAAAAGAAGATTATAATTGGTTCCCAAAAGTAAGGAAAAGAAGTAAACAAAATCTAAACTAATGTTTCTTCAAATCTATAAAGAACACTTCTAATAGTAAAGTCTCTATATCCAAGTATCGCTTGACTAGCACATGAGTACGACTAATCCTAATACGCTCCTCCGTCAATTTGGTAGTCTTCATAGTCATAGTCACAATAGCCAACACCTTGGGTATAGTATGAGTCATCCGGGGCAATCTCATATGCTTGTCCGTCATAGTCATCAACACTTGTAGATAGATCTAACAAAGTTGTTGAAAAAAGGAGTGAGTTCAAAAGAAATTAACAAGGCAGTTAATTCCACAATAACACAATATAACATGATAGCAAAACATAAAGGATGCAACATGATATGAAACAGACATGCAAGTATGATTCTAACTCTATGCATGCTGGTCTTTAGTGGCAGACATGCTTTAAGTCATAGCACCATACTCCTCTGGGTAGGTCTCAAATCACTCTCCCTCAACCATCTCGGTATCTTGGGTTCTCCAGTGGTAATTGGATCCTGCATCCCTCTTGGACATTCCATGGTTGGGGTTTAGGTCACCGCTTTCTCACATCACCATTGGTTTGAGTATTGGCACATGTCAAGGTTAAACTTAGCCCAATGCAAGTCTTCTACTTAGTAATATCAAGTTAGAGTTAGATACTTCCATTCTTTGCCTCTCACGATCCTTTCCAGTATCCTTCTCACTAGAGTCCGCATATCCTATGGATACAACCAACTCGGACTACGGACTCATCAACCCCATTTGTCATCCACAAATAGTAAACGGGAAGCTCTCATGTCCTCTCACGGGTTGGTTACCGGTCTTGAGCGCCCATGAGCCCAAGTCTATTATTGTAACCCTACCAATGAATGACCCCCACAATGTGATTCATGTCCTCTCACGGGTTAGCTACCAGTCTTGAGCACCCACAAATCCCTATTCCTGCCATGGGTTACTCAGTTTCAATACCCTTTCGAATGGTCTGATATAACAGGGTAATCCTAGCCAAACACTGCTAGACAAACCCTAGGTTTGTCAACCAATAATTAGGGAAAGAGTCAAGGGGCACCATAGGAAATGTCCCATACCACTTCCATTGATGTCCAAAGACAGAAATGTCAAAAGGACATTCCCCATTCTCCAATTATACTTAAGCAATCACATTCCAAATCAGTCATTTACAAGCACAACTGACAAATCAATACATAGGGAAATAAACATTCATACATGATCAAAATAACAATTGAATTACATGAACAAGCCCTACTGTAGTTACAGTACTTATAGCAGCAATATAATTATAAGAAAATTATAAGAAACAGTAGTATGGTCATGCAATCCGAACCAAATACAAGTAACATGCATTTTAGGTTATTAGGGAACAACCGTCCTTACCTTAATTAACTTCGAAGAATTCTGGAGAAAAGAATGAGGATAGGTCCAAAGTTAGCAAATAAACCCTAAAGAAACATAGTTCAAGCATTATGAACATATCCTCGAAGATCGGAAGTGAAACGGATCAAAACAGACCAAACATGGAGCTACTGACATTGTGGGCAGCTTAGTTGGGTCGCTCAGGCTGATCGACCCCACTGTACTGCACAGATAGAAACTCCAAATTGTGATCCGAAACTCAACTTCCGGGATTCAAAACACTCCGAAATTTTAAAGGTAACTCCAAAATAGTAGTCTAAGACTATCTAGCAAGATTAGACATCAACAATGATAAAAATAGTAGAATTCTAAATTAATAAAAAACTAGGTTTTTACCAAAATCAATCCGTGAGTTCTACGGAGAGGGTAGAGAGAATGAGAATTCACTCTAGAAAGAAAAGAACAGTAGATCTTAGATAGAAATAATCATAGAAATGAGTCTAGCATGCTTTAGAAATAAAAAACCATAGAATGATTACACATTCATGAAGATCTCACAAGATCTCATTCTAAAATCAAGTTGTGTAGATCATAGAAGCATTGGAGTGAATGGAGATTCACTCACAACTACAGAGATTGAGGAAGAGGTCTTTGCAATGATACAAAACCTTCTTCATGATCACAGAGACAATAAGAATCAATAAGAGAATAGATCAATGAAAAAGTATGAGTGAACACCAACCTTAAGGAAGAAGATTTGCCGAATAAAACTTGAGGATTCGAAGAGGATCTTCCACAACTCCAATGTGAAGCCTTGAGAGAGGCTTCCCACGTTCTCCATAGGCTTTAGAACAAAGTGAGGCTAATTCCCATGAAGTTCTATTAAATAGAGCATCAAAAGCCTAAAAATCAAAGGTTTTACACTTAAGCCCCTGTCACTATGGGTGGCTTAGCTTGATCGTCCCACTTCATTGACCCGGGGAGACAAGCAAGCCCAGATACAGTGAAATGAAGCTCCAAACCTCCAAATTTTCAATGAGGCTTCTTCCAACTCAATAAGTGACTTACCTAGCATTGAGAGACCTTCCAAAACATGTCCAACTAAGCCTCAAGTCCATCAACCAAGCTCTTCAACACCAAGGTGCAGTTTCTTCTCCAAATTAGACAAGGTTTCCAAGTAGGGAACTCCATCATCAATCTCCATGGGTTTTGGGTCAAATACCATGTCTTCCACTGAGATGGCCCACAATTGCCTTCTACCTTCACTTTGGGTATTCAGACCTATAAACAAATGGCTTTCCGGGTTAGGGTTTCGGCTGGATTTCAAGGGTTGTTTTTAACTTTGAACCCGAACATACTCTTTGACCTAATTTACAAGATTACAAATCGATAGCAAAGTGAGGACATTCACTTGCACATAACAATTGTTATATTCTTGATTGCTATGAAACTTGCTTATATGATTACATACTATTGTTTTAGGGTTTAGGAATGATTATTATAACTTTTGAAATACCAGTATATATGTGATTAATGATGTTCATGTTATATGGATCAACATGTGATTGTATGGACTTAGAATGACTTGTGACTTGAGAATGTGATTGAATCCATCTTATAATGCAAATGTAGGTTGTGATTGTGGATTGGGGAATACCATTCATGTGAAATCCCACCTAACCCTAATCCAAAAGTATTTGTGTAGGTTCGAAGACCTGAAGTGAAGGAAGAAGATAGTTGTGGGCCATCTCAGTTGAACCCATTGAGTCTGACCTAGAGCCAATGGAGATTGATGATGGAGTTCCTCCTACAGAAACCTTGACTGACTTTGGGGAGAAGTTGCAGCTTGTTGATCTTGAACTTGGATGATGGACTTGAGTCCTAGTTTGAAACTTTTTGAAAGGTCCTACAATGCTAGGTAAGACCCTTTGTTAAGTTGGAAAAGGACGCAGTAGAGTTTGTGGCTTTCGGAGACCAAAAGCTGATTTTTTACCTTGCTGTCTACTTTGGTTGCTTTAAGTGACCAACACTCCAAGGGACCAAAGCTCCCAGGGATAGTTTGGTCACTCATTGGAATTTTAGGTTTTCGAAGCCCTATATATCCCAATTTCGTTCTAATTCATCCCATAATGTTCTAAAGCCTCTATAGAACGTGAGAAGAACCTCGAAGCCTCCTCTTCGAAGCCAAGGAAGATCCCCAAGCATCCGTAGAAATTTCTCTGTCGAATCTTCTTCTTGAAGGTTAGTAATCGCTCTGGTTCTCTCTAGATCCTTTTTCTCTTCTGTTTCTACCCAATTTCGTGATTGTGAGGAGGGTCTTACACTACTGTAATGACCTAATCTCAGATCCTCATAGTCTTAGATTGAATTCCTATTCACTCTATTCTCTCCGTAAACAATACGGGGTGATTTTTGTGTTTTGAGCTAGCATGTGACCATGATCTTATTCTAATATGAGTTGTTTGATTTCTAATCTCTGTTAGATCTATTCCTGGGTTGTTTTCTAAGCATGATCTACTATTTTCTTATCTCTAAAATGAATCCTCATACATTCTAGTCTCTCCGTAAAATTCATGGACTGATATCGGTAAAAGCCTATTTTATGATTCGATTGGATTTCTTTTCCATTGACCATATATGATGCTTAGACCTTGGTAGATAGTCTTCTTTTCTGCGTTAGTAATCTTCCCTTTTAATTTCGAAGTGTTTCAAATCCCGAACAATGAGTTTCTGACCAAATTAGGGTTTTTTGTCTGTACAGTAGACCTTTGGTCGCTTTAAGTGATCAACCATAAGCGACCAAACTAGTCAGTGAGAACAACTTTCACTGTTTTGGTCAGTTTTCATCTCCAATCCTTCGGGGTTTGTTCCGAATGCTTAACCTATGTTTGTTTAGGATTTCTTTGGTAACTTTGGACCTACCCTTTGATATTTTCTCTGGAGTTTCGAATCAATTAATAAGGTGGGTACGTTCACTCACAATTGATGTCATTATGTGCTATACTATGATAAGATTTGTATGGATACGTTAGCTACTGTTTTAGAACTTTTTCAATATTTTTTTAATTTTGTAATTATGTATGCTATTTCACTACTAATATGACATCCAAGAAGAATTTCCATTAGGGGTTTGTACTCCATAGTTTTTCTAGGAAGATGGTTAATTAAGTAACAACTAGTTGAAACAACATAAGACCAATGAGTTTTAGGGACAAATGCGTGAAACAGAAGAGCACGAGTAACCTCAAGAAGAAGCTGATTTTTTCGTTCAGCAACTTCGTTTTGCCATGGAGTGTCAACACAAGAACTATGATGCAACATACCTTGACTTCGAATAAAGACCTAAAATGGATTGTTAGTATATTTTGTTCCATTGGTAATGCATAATATTTTGATGCTGATCCTATACTGAATTTTAACCATATTGACAAAATCATGAAATATTGTCAACACTTCACTTTTCAAACATAATAAATATAGGTATGTAACACAAGACTTGTCATCAATGAAGGTAACAAAGTGCTTGAAACCATTGCAAGAATCACCAAGTGATTTCCAAACATTAGAATGCACTAATTCAAATAATTTAGCTAAAAACACGTGAACTAGAAGGAAAAGGCAGTTTATGTTGCTTTGATAAATGACAAACTTCACATCGACTAGGGTCACCATAAAAAATTAGGGTATAAATTCTGCAAAACAACATAGAAAGGATGACCCATACGATTTTTCCACAATTCATACATGGCATCTCTACTTCCTTTTGCAATAAAAGCATCCAAAGGAAAATCAAGGACGTAAAGCCCATGTGTTGTTGTCTTTAAACATAGCATTGGTAGCAGAAAAAACAATGATACAATTTAAATCTCTTGAAAGTCTACTAACAGACAACAAATTATATGACAAGGCATGCACAAATAACACATCACATGCCATTGAATTTTTTTTTGATAGTACAGATTCCTTGAATAGGAACTTGGGTTCTATTAGCAACAGTGATTGGAGAATGAAGCCAATAGGGCAACAAAGATAGAATCTCATTCTATAGAAACCAATATGAGAACAGAGATACGATCCTATTGTAATCCAACCAACATGGAAACAAAGATAAAATCCAATTGTAATCCTATCCATCACCCTATGGTTTCCAATTTTAACTCTCCATCTCACTCATTGTACTCATCTCTATTTAAAGGAAATAAACTCTCCCCTAGAAGCAAGTAGAATAGGGGATTCATCTCCGTGGATGTAGGTCTTCTCCTTGTGTGACCGAACCATGTCATATTTTGTGTTCCCTTTCTTTTATCTTTACTTTGATTGCTTTTTAACTTGTTATCAAAGTGGGTTCTAGTGGTGCTTGACCTTTGTGGAAGTGAATCTTGAGAAGTCGTCAAGGATTAGATCTGTTTCTTTTGTTCTTATTCTTTGCCCTTGTCATGCTCTGTGTCAAAAGCAAGTAAGTTTTGGACCTCCTTGTTGTCTGATTATGCAATTGAAAATCCAATTGTTGCAATATGCTTATATGTTTTTTGCCATTGTGGTCATATGATGATCTGTTTCCATAAAAAAAAAAAAAATGTTATGGATTATAAACAGATTGGTTGATCAAGAGTTAAAAAAGAAAAAATGGAAAAAAGGATAAAAAGATAGAAGGGGTGGAGACTGAGACGCTTTTGTCAATTTACCAATTTGAATTTTTATTTTTAAAGATAAAACTGTCAACATAATTCTTGTATTGCCAATTTGAGGTTGAAGTTTTGTTTAGAAAGTATAAGACAAAACCATCGAGACTCCATATATTCGAAGTGAAGATATATCTTAACAAAAGCATTACCTAAAGCCATTTTTCTACGCATGATATCCAAGTCGACATCTGATGATGTCTTCGTTCCAACTTGGAGGTGGAGTGTTAGTTTGGGTGAAGTCAATATGGTTACAAAGATAGAATTTCATTTTAGTGAAACCCATATGGGAACAAAGATTAGATCCTATTATAATCCAACCAACATGGAAACAAAGATGAAATTCCATTGTAATCCTATCCCTCACACTATGGTTTCCAATTTTAACTCTCTCTCTTACTCATTGTACTCATCTCTATTTAAAGGGAATAAACTCTCCCCTTAAAGAAAGTATAATAGGGGATTCATTACTGTTGATGTATGTGGGATTGAGGCGATGGATAAATATCAAATCATTGCAATTAAAAAGAAGAGAGAGAGACATTTACCTTGATAGATCTACTTGGGAAGGAGATTCAGTCATGCGTGGGTGGTGAGAAGTTGCAAAGATGAATGTGTGAGGGATAGAGAAAGAGGGGTAGGTTTACCTCAATAGGGTTTTTTAAGAAAGAAACCTCTGGAAGGAGGTGAAAAGGAAATTTAAATCAAATTGAATTTTTTTTCTTCTTTCTTTTTTAAAAAAAATAAAATTATGAGACATTTTTGTTTTTGAGAACCACGAAGCAATTCAAATTGTTTTGCAAAAAGCCTTCTCAAACATGAAAATTGGACTGACTCGTTTCTTGAAAACAATAAGACAACGCGATTTACGAACTAATTTTTATTCATTTTCCGGCATTCTGAGAATGAAAGAATGCCAAAAATTGTTACTTGGCCCATTACTAAACGTGCTCTTAGAAACAATAAGTGGGCTACATAGTCACCAATTTTGGGTCAAATTAGACTCAAACCTGTACAAGTCTAGAATGAAATAGCACGAAATTTTTTTATGGATAGAAAGATCTGGAAGTCTATTTTCAGATGCAACAAATTACGAGTCATTTGAGTTTTTCTAGAGGGAGTGACGACCATTTCGGTGGAAGTGGTCTAGTCTACCTATCTATACGGGATTCCCAGATCTACTCTATTACCAAGGTGACTTCTCCACTTCCAACCACATTGGGACATGCTTGCCTTGGAGGACACTCAACCAACTACTTTTTCATGCTATCAATATCTTGTGACTGCATTTTATAGTTTCAAAGAATCTTTATTAGTTGTAGAGGTTAGCTAGTCAAATTAGGTATCATTTTCAAGGGTTTTTGGGAATTGCCTAAACATGGGATGATGTTCCAATGTACTTCTATTGAAACCGCTTATTGTGAAAGAATTTGGCAAGTATTGGATGAATTTGGAGTTTGCCCTTTGGCTTTAGAAGAAGGCGTTCTTTTAGTTTCTACTCTTATCCCTTGCGTAGATTTCCTTTGGGTGGCAATTGTCCTATTTTGAGTGTTCTAGTGTTACCTCCTACTTCTCTAAATATTTTGGCATCACTTAACTAAGTTCATATCTTCTTCACCACAATCTTCGACTAATAGAACTAGGTGTCTGATCGAAACATTTTTGATGGCATGGTATCAAATTGTGGTCACTAGAAAGATAGTTCAGAAAAAGGGTGTTATGGTAAATTCACATTCTAATAAATATAGTTTCACCATAATAAAAGTCATAATAATGACTTAATTATATCTCCTAATGGAGTCGAGTTAAGGGTAATATAGTCAAGACATGAGGGGGTGCTTGAGAGGTATATATATGTTGGGGTAAAATATATTCTCCTTGTTGCTCTGGTTCACTTCCGATTTGGTTTTGGTTCCCCTGAAACCAAAAGAAAGGTGAGAGTGGGCCGCCTCTCAAGACGGGATGCCACCTCCAATGAATAAATTAGTCCTTGTAGGAGAGGTGAGGATTTCCCCTTGAGAAGTAAATGCTCAAGGAGGGTTCAGGGAGAATGAAGAAGGGAATTTTCTTCATCAATTAATGAAGGAGAGTAATGGCTAGAGAACCTCTCTTTTTTCCTGCATAGCCTTCCCCCATTTATACAGTGAACCCCTACCTTTAGAGGTCATTGGATCCGTTTCGGCCCTTCGATTGGGATGATTTTCAGGGGTGGTCGAGATGGTTTCGAGACATGACTGATACTATTGGTTGGTAAGCGTTGTCCTTAGAATAGTTGGTGGCTCCGCAGGTGAATCAAGAAGTTAGCGTGAGTATGATCTTGATGTGACATCGTTCCTTAGTTGGGGGAACAAAAGGAAGTTCATAGTACTTGAGACAACCTTGAAGTGAATGAGAAGCTTCCAGCCTATTCCTAGGTATTTAATGGGCCTCAGGGCATTTAATGTTGAATTAAATGCTGAGGTATGACGTTTTGGGAGGGGATGCGCCAAATCTCCAGCCAACGTCATTTCTGTTGAAAAGCCATAAGGCGATAGACAGTGGGGGTGTCATGAATTCTGTGGTTCCTGCCTTCTTTGCTGTCATTTGCTCCAAGAAGTGCCATCATCTGAGCTATGACAACGAGCCTTATTTGCATCGAATTTGGGATCCTTGGTCTGACTCGGATGGTTCATTCCGGTCCAAAGGTTGGCATCATCTTATCCATAACAATATACAAAAGAAAACTCAATTAGTGCTAGAGCCCACTTATCAATCCATCCCTTGATGGGCTTGGTAAGCACATGCTTTATCACATTAGATTGACATCAAACCCCAGTGGTTGTTGGTAGCATGTAATACCTTAATTTCTAGCAGGAATAATATAGAGTCAAATGTATCTTTTCAATGAGAGATACCTTCTCTTATCTCCATTGAAGTCCTACTAAGATAATATATGGCCTGCTCAAACTCTGACTCATTATCCTGTGCTAGCATGCTTACAATGGAATCTACTGAGGCTGGAATATATAACTTCAGTGGTAGTCCTTTCTTTTGAGGCATCATCACTGATAGTTTGGTCAGGTAAGTTTTGATGGCGTCAAATGCTAGTTGGTGCTTCTCGCCACTCAAACTCATCTCCCTCTCTAATTCTCAATAAAGGGGAGAAAACTCCAGTTTGTTTAGCCAAGTTGGAAACGAATCATTGCAAGAAATTTTCTTAACGTGGAAACTTTTGTAACTCATTGTTTGAAGGGGCCTTAGCTTGTTGAATTGCTTTGACCTTGTTTTGATCAATCTCGATTCCCTTTCGGTGAACCAGAAACCTAAGGAAATGCCCTACTAAAACTCCAAAGGCACATTTCAGAGGGTTCATTTTCAATCCATGGGATATCATTCTTGCAAATACTTGCTCTCAATGAGCCAAGTGTTGGTCGTCAGAGACTTTGATTTGATGACCATGTCATCAATATATAATTCAAGGAAGTTACTGATCCTGTTATGGAAAACAAGATTTATAGCCCTTTAACATGTTGCCCTTGCCTTCTTGAAACCAAAAGGCGTCACTACCCCTTCCTAAGTCCCAATTTTCTTGGGCAATGGAAGGTTGTCTTTGGGACATCATTTTCTGCTATAAAAATTTCATTATAGCTAGCATGACCATTTATGAAAGACAACATATGGCTTTGTTGTCACATCAAATAGCGCACATATCTGCTGTAGCCATAGGTCATTGGTCCTTAGGGTTTGCTTCATTCAAGTCCCTGAAGTCAATGCATACCCTTAACTTTGCATTCATTTTCATATCAGGGACCACATTAGAAAAAAGTTTGGATGGAACCAGCATCAAGCAGGCCCTTGATCTCATCCTAGATTTTAGAATGATATATATATATATATATATATATATATATATATATACACACACATATGCTGTGGCTGTCACTTGTAAGGTCGAAATCCTCTTTAATGGGCAAGCGGTGTTCTATCAAGTCACTAATTAAACCAGGCATCTCAGAATAGTCCCAACCAAGGCAATCTTTGTTATTTTCAAGGACAGATACAAGTTTAAGTCTACATTCTTCATTCATATGGGCTTTTTCTGTTCCTAAGTACCTAAATTTATTTGAACTAACGGATATTGCATTTTGGCCAACCTATCCTCCAATTCGGGGGGGGGGGGCATGGTTAAATCCTTAACCTAAATTTGAGTCTGCACCTCCTTTGCTTCATTAACCTGAAACACCCTTGTGTCTATTAGCTTCTTCTCCAAGGTTGAGATAGGGAGCCTTCTAAAGATGCTCTCTACTGCTTCTCTTGCTTGTTCTACTGTCATGGTACAAACTGTTGGGATTCTTCACTGGACATGTCCATATCTATAGGTCCAATTGGAAGCAAGGTCAGGTTTTCTGCTAACATGGTTGCTTCAACTTTCATGTTTATTTCTTGGCCAATGAATTAAAATCCATAAACTAGATTGGTCCAACTACCTTATCATATAACTGAGCATCAACATGATTGGTTTTCACGAAAATGTGCAAGTATCTTCCTTCACTTCTTTAATTGCTCCATCGTTTGCCAAATTATTAACATATGGTGTAAGACGAATGTCACACATCTATTGGTGCGTACGAATCTCTCCTAGGTAGAGCATTATATGTTGCATTGGCATTCATTACAAAGGAAAGCGATCATGCTGGTTTGATCAGCAACACTTACATTAAGGGAGAACGCCACTTGGAGTAAATGAACTTCCAAAGAAGCTTGTAACTTCTACATTAGCAGACACTAGATCCCCCACATTTTTGCCTAAGTTAGTCAAGTAGGAACAATGTTTACTGCTACGCCATTATCAATCAATATTCTAGCAACAAGCTTACCATTCAACCTTGCTTTGATGTTCAATGGACACATGTGCCTAATCATTTCTTTGGAAGGGGTAGGAAAAGTAGACACCACCTGGCTAATTGTGGTGACCGACATCACCTCCTTATCCTTTCTTTGAATTTTTGGGGCGAATGTCCCAAAATCATGGGTTCCTAGAATTCTTTGTACATGTCACTGATATTTTCTTCCCAATCAAACTGGGACTGAAAATCACTTGGTAACACATACACAATGTTCACTGTAGAGTCTCTTTCTGACCAAGGACATCTTGCTAGAACTCATAGAAACTACAATTATATTTTTCACCAGATAGCATAGTTCCTTGTGTCTCTTTTGTTGACACCAAAGTGTCTGCTTTTGCTTTAGGTCTTGGTGTATTAGCCCAACTCTAGACCCCATCTCTTGAACTCCTTCATTGTTTGTTGTACTCAATAGGTCATCTTTGCGCTCACTATTAACATAGAGTTGAGACTTCTACTTCCTAGGAATGTCACTGCTTGCTATACAACCAACTTCTAATTTTGACTCCTGATCTGGTTAACCACCATTTGCCTTATATGGGAAGCCCTTGGTTTTCTACCAAGGATCACCATCCCACTCTTAGTAACATGAAGATCACAGACACTCACCTTAGATGGGGTCTTGGATACCACTACATATGTAACATTCCTTTGTCTCTCACTGTTTGTTGATTGAGACCGAGCTACTATGGTTTCAGTTGAGAATGGTTAGATGATCCATGCCATTACATAGCTGGTGCCATACCACAACCTATCATACATCTCATCTCAGGGACAATACTAGCATATGGGATTGCGAACCAACATAAAATGACATACTCTCTTTGACGGATGGAAATCAGCCGAGCATGGTTGGATGATCCATGCTGTTACATGGCTTGTACTGTACAACAACCCTATCATCCATCTCATCCAAGATACAATATTAGCATAGAAGAATGTGAACCAACATAAATGACGTCCTCTCTCTGACAGAAGGAAAATCATTGAATTTCATATATTAAATCACATAATGCATTTCGAGGTTTATATAACATATATAAGATCATGGTAAATCAATACGATCACAACAAAAATCCAATTTGAATAAAATGTAAATCAATCTACGGAAAAGAAACACATACTCTAGAAAACTCATGTGAATACTAAATATCGAATAGTGGATTTAAAAAATATATACAACCTATTGAGTAGAATATATGTTGGCAATGCAAAACATCAAGTCGACAAAGCATGGGATTTGCTCTTATAAAATATCATGTCAAGAGATTATAGAGTTGCATTTACTATTGCGAAGTCACAAAATGCACGATAATTCCTTAGTTCGCCAATCATATATTTTTATGCATCCATAGGGCATCAAAACTTAGTCCTCCTTTAATCAAGTGAAGGTTAACCATTTAGTTACTCATCAACTTATGATTAAAATTGACAAATCAATACTAATAAGTATATTAGTCCCATAGTAGTTCACTCCTTAAGCATAATTATTTAAATATCAATAAAAAATGTCTAAAATACCCTTATATTTTAGTCATGGGTGTTACATTTCTCCCCCTTATAAAAATTTTGTCCTCAACATTTCATATAGAAGATTTAGGAAGGTAAGGAATTCATCTAGCATTTCAAAATATTAAAGGTCCAAAACACCATTTTACTTTAAGTACGGGTGTTACAAGAATAGATTGTGTAGTGAACTTCTCTTTGAAATACAAATGGAATCTCTGGATCTTTATGACAACCAGGATAGAAGCATGGTAAATCAACTAACTCTTTGTAGAAAAACACAAAGTTGAAAGCAAAAGAAGGCATCAAAGGATTACCCACAATACTCATCTGTAATGGAGCAAGCTAAGGAGGTTCAATCAAATCTAGAACATGGAAAGCCTAGTTTAGTGAAACTTATATATTAGTCTTATGTTACTCCTGGCCTTTCTTTGGTTGAGCTTAAACACCTTTGTTTAATTCATAAATTCAATGAAAAAGGATGATATTGGTTGCGTCATTTTGTAGCATTTGTGTTTGTTATAGGGACTCCCTAGGAGATTCTGCAAGTCACATTTACTTGAAGAAGATGGTTGGATTATGTTAGTATATCATAATGGGAAAGAGCACAAAACAAAATACCTTGTTGAACAGACAACACACAATGTCAGATGGAGGAGATTCTCTGTCGAGCACAATTTGGTTGAGGGAGATGCAATTGTTTTCCAACTTATCCAAGCTACCCAATTCAAGGTAATGTGAGTTCTCTTGAAGAGTTATGTTTGATATTTCATTGACATTTCATGTAAAAGTAGAAATTGGAAACTGGATTAGTGTAGCTTGACTATGCTTTGGTGGGGTTCTATGTAGAAATGGTAGAGTGCGGATCACCTCTCCATCTAAGGAGAGCAATGTGCTCCCCTGACGGTTTTTGACCACATAAATAGCGGTGTGGTCCACTTAGTTTCAATTTCTCACTAATTTTTAATATTTACCCAGTACAACACCCCTAATTATGTGGCAAAAAACTGTTAGGGGAGTACATTGTTCTCCTCTGATGGGGAGACGATTTAGACTTGAAATGATATCACAACCAAACCCATGTCACATTATCATAGTAGGGCCTGGTTGTTGAAATGCTTTGTGATCTCAGTACGTACTAGGTTCAATCCTCCTTCTAGACTTTGGAGCAAGGGAGAACACTTGCTCTTCTAGTCTTGCATTTGTAACATTGAACTAATAATTCTATCTGTGTTGATAGTTATGAATTTTTTTTATATAGGTCCACACTATAAGGGCAAACAATTTGGCTCAAGTCGATGGAGCACCTTGTCTATCTAATTCAGACACAATCCTAGTGCAAACAGTTGATGATAACTAGCTAGACTCTTGATTTATCCTTTCTTCAAGGGAATAACAAAAAGGCAAAATTCCCTTCACGCATGTTGAGTATGCATGAGTGGCTAGCTCTGCCCTTCTTGAACCTCATTCTTTGGACGTTGTCTAGCTCGAGTATGCTGAGTGGCGTCACCCATTCTTCCTTCTTGAGTATTTCGAGTGGGTCATGGTGGCACCCTGACTTTATGAACTAAGCCTCAAACAACTCCTTGGAGTTCCAACATTTGTTGTTGCACTTCCCTTTGCATATTTTGTAGATCGGCTACTGTTGCTAGAATTGGGGGTTAGTTCGAACCTCCTTCTCCAAATGGAGTTGGTATGGTTCTTGAAGGAACCTCTAGAATCCCCTCTTGACCTTGCTCTTGACTTTGATTTTGTTGATTGGGAGAAAGGGGGACCTGCTTTTGAACACCTTGATCGCGTCCGTTCTCCATCTCCCTTTCTCTTCCTCGAGTAGTGATTTGATTGGAATTTGAAACAACATGGTTGGTGGTGCGTCTCACCATGACTCTTTGTAACGTTTCCCACAGATGGCGCCAATTTGTTGTGTCTGGACCTTCTTCACGTCAGCCGGGTAGTTGGACGACCTCTTGAAGGCTTCTCCAACTCAATATGAGTAGCTGTGATGCCTGCACTCACAAAGGAAATTAGAGTGGCCCGCCCTTGTGTTGGTCGGGGGGCCACCTCTGACACCCAAGTTAGTCTAGGCAACAATAGAAGGCTTTGAGAGGGTTCTCAAAGCGTAGAGAATGATAGTAAGTTGAATCCATTTAGTTGGTTACTTAGAGGCTGCCCCTCCATCGATTTTGCCCATTTAGTTGAAGAGTGGGCGAGTTGCCTTAGGAAGCATGTTCCTTCTTAGTGGGATTAATGAAGCCGTTACTCCATCATCCACTTCCCCACGTTTCGGAGTGGGTATGATGGGTGGTTATCTCTAACTGACCCTTTTGACTTGGTCGTCTTCAACGTTCCTTTTGGACTTAGCATTGGGCATTCTCTCACTACCCGAGCTTATCTCGAGTGAATATCAAGGAATCCCTTAGGGAAGGGGTTCTTCAACTCCCCAGGGGGGGTGTGTGGTTCTCCACGAGGGGTTCTTCAACTCCCCAAGGGGGTGTATTTGGTTCTCCGTGACCGGTTCTTCAACTCCCCGAGGGGATGTATGTGGTTCTCCACGAGGAGTTCTCGGATTGCATACCCTCCACAACACTCACCAAAGAAAACAATAGTAAGAGTCTCCCACTTCGATTCATCATTTAGAACAACAATTTGCCGTTGCTGGGCAATAACTACAATGCACCTTTCATTCCCGAAATCAAAACCTTTTTTTTGTTCAAAGAAAACAATGTTGCCGAAATCAAAACCCTTCGTTGCCCAAATCAAATGTCCCTACTCCTCTTATTAGATTCTAAATGGGTTTCCCCTTTAATCTGTCATAAATGAAACTACTCATCTCTATTTCATCCTCATCCCTATCAAAACCAAATCACCACCTTGGCCAACATACTGGTGAAGGCACGTTGCCATGCCAGAATTTCTGGGACAATTTTTGGGTCTAAGGCTGAATTGTGTAAAAAGGGAAAACGCCATTGTAGAACAATGTGAGTTGTGTTTAGATAGTGGAGATCTTTGAAACTAGTTGTGGGCCCCTATTGTTGAGATTTGTTTCTAGAGAGTTTTGGTAGGGTATTTTGGTAATTTTTGGGTTGAGGGTTTTCTTTCTATATCGCTATGGAAAAAATCCTTTATTAGAGTTGGTAGACAACATTTTAGGCGGCTGCTTCTTCTTCTTCATTTTAAAACCACCATAGAGCTCATCTGTGAGTGTAACCTTTAGATGAATCATAGCAAATTTGGTATTATGAGACTATGCATCTTCTCTTTTCTCATTTTCATTGTGTAACTTTTCTAGTAGGCTGCACCTTACATCCTTCTCTTTTCATTTGCTCTATTTCCTTTTGAGCCCTGGTAGTCACCATCTCATTCCTTCCACCATTTTCTCTAATAATTTGGACCTCCTTGCGATTATCAAAATCCCAAACTTTCTCCTGTCATCTGCGTTTCTTTCTTTCATTATAATTGCCATACCATCTTCTCTCTATTCATTGTGATTGCTTATTGAAGACAATATTCCCACTATCCCATCGAGTCTAATGGTGGGTATCCCATAGAACAACCATTTTAGTTGAACCTTGCATTTGGATCAATAGAGAGCTTTAGGTATCTTACCTAGAGAAGATCTGAATGGTTGCCGAACCTAAGGTCTTCTTCTGTGTTAGAGTTCATTTGCAACTATGTAGAATATCAAATGCTCGCAGCATAGCAGCTCCACAGGTTAGTCATTGTGATGATATATTTCTGTATTTCTTTTACATTTTGTTATGTTGGTATCCAATATTCTTCTGTCATTTGCATTTTTGTTATCATTGTCTCAAGCTATTTTTGTTGGTGATATGGTCGTTGATGGGTGAATTCCCACCGGATTTTGTGAAGAGTAATCCTTGTAGTTGTCTTCTTCCACATAAAGGCCGTGGGACTCCCTCTGAAACCCTAAGCCCTTCTCCCAAAATGATGAAACCCTCAATCTGAGGGTTGTAATGCATCTTCATTAAGGTCCCTTAAATCAAGGGCATTGGTTGTATATAATTTTAATTTATTTAAGTAATTATTCTATGTCTAACCAATGGCTAAAAACACAATCATGCACCATAATTAAGTAGCAAAATACAAAAACCTCTCCTTTTAATTTTGAATGGAGCATCTAATGATATTCATCTTAGTTGCAAGCATTTAATTATCCTCCAAATCTGGTGTGCAAATAGTATATATGGTGGTCTTTAATTTATCTTAGTAGCAAATCATTTTTTATTCTCATTCAATATATTTTTGTGCAGGAACTTTTTCCAAGATTAAAAATGTGCCAAAAATTTAGCAAATGCATTACTAGAGAAGAGATGGAGTATTACTATTTCCACCTAGTTAAGAAGCACGACAAAAAAGGAAAGCTGTAAAATCGGATCAATGATTTACCTGGAACCGCCAGTTGGATTCTAGCAAGAGTGCTCATCATTTGATCCGAGCTTCAATGCTAAGTTGGGGGAGAAGATTTGAGAGGAAGAACTGAATAAGCGTGAAGATAAACAATGTCGAATTGTAAATTCAACCATTCTTGGAATTGTTTCTTGCTTCGATCTTTCAAATTCCTATTGCAGTGATTCTTCAACCTACAGTTACGTTTGGGAGTTATAAGTTATTAAAACCGAACATACTCATTTGATGTAATCTCCGCTTAATTGGGAAAAGACCAACTTAACTAGTGCTGACTGGCCTTTGCAAATTCTGTTCTTGTGTATCTTTTCATATTCAATTTCGCTTTCTCGAGGGAAATATTGCATATGTATAATGTTCTCAGAGACCGATCTTCATTTTCTTTTGAAGAGATACTTCGTAATCTTGTAACCTTCTTCCATTATATAGTGAAACATCCTTTAATTTTATTAATAGCACATCACATTGGTGTGTGAACCACATTAAACTATTGTATGTATCATTTTATTATGTTTTCCTTTCTCGAATTGGTATTTTGGGTGTTCATTTTTATTCACTTGAGGGATGACTCAGATGTAGCTAGCAGTAATTTTTGTAAAAGAATGCAGAAGAAACAAGCATGATTGAGATAGATTAGACATGGCCCTTATGTTATAATTTCGGTTGTTGGTACTTATGGATTCGTTGGAAGGCTAACATGTATGGAAGCTGTGGGTTATATCTTTCTTAATTTGCAACCACTTCTGTGATATCCCTAAAAAAACTAACCTGAAAATTCATATTGTAGGTTTGAAAACCCAGTGCGGGTAGAAGACAATTATGGGCCATCTAAGTAGAGACCATTGGATTGGTTTTCGAACCAATGGAAGTAAATGGAGATGATATCTGAGTTAAAAGTTTTGTCAGAATTTGGAAAAAGATCTAACTCGGATGTTGACGGACTTGGTAGATGGATCAAGAATACGATGATAACACATGTAGAAAGTCCCGAAAAATCAAGTAAGACCCTTCTATAGCATAGTAAAGGACCCAAGACTGAGCAAGGGCACTCAAGGAATTAAATTCACTCTTGAAACAAAAGTAATCTTGGGGTTGGATTGCTTGCTCTGGTCGCCTTAGGTGACCAACCCAACTTCAGGGAAAAAAGGGTATTTTGGAAAAATGACTTTAGAAGGCCTATTTAATGATTTTTTGTTCTAAAACGTGTCATTATGTTCTAAAGCCATCAGAAAATGTTAGAACTCCTCAAGAGAACCCTCTCCAAGGTGTAGAAAGGTGTGGAGATCATCAGTCATGGTTTCAAAACGCGGATTCGCTTTATTAAAGGCTAGTATTCATTTTCTTCATTCTAGTTCTCTTCTTTTGATTGATTCCTCCTCCGCCAAGACCTAGAAGAGAGTTTCTATTTGCTGTAATAATCTAATTCTTTTGTACTATTTACTATAGAGTGAATCCCCATTCACTCTGACTCATCCGTGAATCTTATGGTTAGACTTCAGAGAAGACCTAATATAGGATTCGTTAGGTTTTCCTTCTTTTCACTTTGATTAATCTCTAAACTATGTTAGGTCATGTTCTAGTATGATTTCAGAATTTTCTAAATAATTTTGGAATAGTTTATAACCCAAACAAAAAGTTTGTTGGACTTATCAAAGAGATCCGCTTCGCTCTAAGCATTGCCGTGACCTTCTATTGATTCATCCTCTTCTTCCTGTAGATCCGAGCCAAATCGTTAGTACATAGAAGGTTGGTTGATTGCTCTAGTTGCCTTGAGCGACCCAGTGGTGATACCCCTAGCTTTGGTAGATTCATGGCTGGGTTGATTGCTTTGGGCAACCCCCCCCCCCCAACCAACCCACTCACTATCAAGTTGGTTGTATGTTTCTCTTTTCAACACCATATGTCACATCCACCCAGCCGGTACCTTATCTGGCATACCTGAGTGTGTGATCCACAGCTCCAAAGATTAGTATCGAGGAAATCATCCTCCTAGATTTATAATAATACAATCAAGAACAAGACAAAATCAATGTTTAACTATATTAACTGAAAGATCAAGATAAGATTCAAAGAGAAATTCCATTATAATCGAGTGCGGAAAATGATACTAATAGAATAAATCAATGTAGAGTGTAATGGAAAATCACTCTACTACAAAGACAGAAAAGTAGATCGAAACTAAAAAGAAGATTATAATTGGTTCCCAAAAGTAAGGAAAAGAAGTAAACAAAATCTAAACTAATGTTTCTTCAAATCTATAAAGAACACTTCTAAAAGTAAAGTCTCTATATCCAAGTATCGCTTGACTAGCACATGAGTACGACTAATCCTAATACGCTCCTCCGTCAATTTGGTAGTCTTCATAGTCATAGTCACAATAGCCCGCACCTTGGGTATAGTATGATTCATCCGGGGCAATCTCATATGCTTGTCCGTCATAGTCATCAACACTTGTAGATAGATCTAACAAAGTTGTTGAAAAAAGGAGTGAGTTCAAAAGAACTTAACAAGGCAGTTAATTCCACAATAACACAATATAACATGATAGCAAAACATAAAGGATGCAACATGATATGAAACAGACATGCAAGTATGATTCTAACTCTATGCATGCTGGTCTTTAGTGGCAGACATGCTTTAAGTCATAGCATCATACTCCTCTAGGTAGGTCTCAAATCACTCTCCCTCAACCATCTCGGTATCTTGGGTTCTCCAGTGGTAATTGGATCCTGCATCCCTCTTGGACATTCCATGGTTGGGGTTTAGGTCACTGCTTTCTCACATCACCATTGGTTTGAGTATTGGCACATGTCAAGGTTAAACTTAGCCCAATGCAAGTCTTCTACTTAGTATATCAAGTTAGAGTTAGATTCTTCCATTCTTTGCCTCTCACGATCCTTTCCAATATCCTTCTCACTAGAGTCCGCATATCCTATGGATACAACCAACTCGGACTACGGACTCATCAACCCCATTTGTCATCCACAAATAGTAAACGGGAAGCTCTCATGTCCTCTCACGGGTTGGTTACCGGTCTTGAGCGCCCATGAGCCCAAGTCTATTATTGTAACCCTACCAATGAATGACCCCCACAATGTGATTCATGTCCTCTCACGGGTTAGCTACCAGTCTTGAGCACCCACAAATCCCTATTGCTGCCATGGGTTACTCAGTTTCAATACCCTTTCGAATGGTCCGATATAACAGGGGTAATCCTAGCCAAACACGCTAGACAAACCCTAGGTTTGTCAATTAATAATTAGGGAAAGAGTCAAGGGGCACCATAGGAAATGTCCCATACCACTTCCATTGATGTCCAAAGACAGAAATGTCAAAAGGACATTCCCCATTCTCCAATTATACTTAAGCAATCACATTCCAAATCAGTCATTTACAAGCACAACTGACAAATCAATACATAGGGAAATAACCATTCATACATGATCAAAATAACAATTGAATTACATGAACAAGCCCTCACTGTAGTTACGAGTACTTATATCAGCAATATAATTATAAGAAAATTATAAGAAACAGTAGTATGATCATGCAATCCAAACCAAATACAAGTAACATGCATTTTAGGTTATTAGGGAACAAACCGTCCTTACCTTAATTAACTTCGAAGAATTCTGGAGAAAAGAATGAGGATAGGTCCAAAGTTAGCAAATAAACCCTAAAGAAACATAGTTCAAGCATTATGAACATATCCTCGAAGATCGGAAGTGAAACGGATCAAAACAGACCAAACATGGAGCTACTGACATTGTGGGCAGCTTAGTTGGGTCGCTCAGGCTGATTGACCCCACTGTATTGTACAGATAGAAACTCCAAATTGTGATCCGAAACTCAACTTCCGGGATTCAAAACACTCCGAAATTTTAAAGGTAACTCCAAAATAGTAGTCTAAGACTATCTAGCAAGATTAGACATCAACAATGATAAAAGTAGTAGAATTCTAAATTAATAAAAAACTAGGTTTTTACCAAAATCAATCCGTGAGTTCTACCGAGAGGGTAGAGAGAATGAGAATTCACTCTAGAAAGAAAAGAACAGTAGATCTTAGATAGAAATAATCATAGAAATGAGTCTAGCATGCTTTAGAAATAAAAAACCATAGAATGATTACACATTCATGAAGATCTCACAAGATCTCATTCTAAAATCAAGTTGTGTAGATCATAGAAGCATTGGAGTGAATGGAGATTCACTCACAACTACGAGAGATTGAGGAAGAGGTCTTTGCAATGATACAAAACCTTCTTCATAATCATAGAGACAATAAGAATCAATAAGATAATAGATCAATGAAAAAGTATGAGTGAACACCAACCTTAAGGAAGAAGATTTGCCGAATAAAACTTGAGGATTCGAAGAGGATCTTCCACAACTCCAATGTGAAGCCTTGAGAGAGGCTTCCCACGTTCTCCATAGGCTTTAGAACAAAGTGAGGCTAATTACCATGAAGTTCTATTAAATAGAGCATCAAAAGCCTAAAAATCAAAGGTTTTACACCTAAGCCCCCGTTCACCATGGGTGGCTTAGCTTGCCATGGGTGGCCCCACTCTGATTGACCCACGGAGACGACAAGCCCAGATACAGTGAAATGAAGCTCTAAACCTCCAAATTTTCAATGGGGCTTCTCCCAACTCAATAAGTGACTTACCTAGCATTGAGAGACCTTCCAAAACATGTCCAACTAAGCCTCAAGTCCATCAACCAAGCTCTTCAACACCAAGGTGCAGTTTCTTCTCCAAATTAGACAAGGTTTCCAAGTAGGGAACTCCATCATCAATCTCCATGGGTTTTGGGTCAAATACCATGTCTTCCACTGAGATGGTCCCACAATTGCCTTCTACCTTCACTTTGGGTATTCAGACCTATAAACAAATGGCTTTCCGGGTTAGGGTTTCGGCTGGATTTCAAGGGTTGTTTTTAACTTTGAACCCGAACATACTCTTTGACCTAATTTACAAGATTACAAATCGATAGCAAAGTGAGGACATTCACTTGCACATAACAATTGTTATATTCTTGATTGCTATGAAACTTGCTTATATGATTACATACTATTGTTTTAGGGTTTAGGAATGATTATTATAACTTTTGAAATATCAAGTATATATGTGATTAATGATGTTCATGTTATATGGATCAACATGTGATTGTATGGACTTAGAATGACTTGTGACTTGAGAATGATTGAATCCATCTTATAATGCGAATGTAGGTTGTGATTGTGGATTGGGGAATACCATTCATGTGAAATCCCACCTAACCCTAATCCGAAAATATTTGTGTAGGTTCGAAGACCTGAAGTGAAGGAAGAAGATAGTTGTGGGCCATCTCGGTTGAACCCATTGAGTCGACCTAGAGCCAATGGAGATTGATGATGGAGTTCCTCCTCTGAAACCTTGGACTGACTTTGGGGAGAAGTTGCAGCTTGTTGATCTTGAACTTGGATGATGGACTTGAGTCCTAGTTTGAAACTTTTTGAAAGGTCCTACAATGCTAGGTAAGACCCTTTGTTAAGTTGGAAAAGGATGCGTAGAGTTTGTGGCTTTCGGAGACCAAAAGCTGATTTTTTACCTTGTTGTCTACTTTGGTTGCTTTAAGTGACCAACACTCCACGGGACCAAAGCTCCCGGGGATAGTTTGGTCACTCATTGGAATTTTAGGTTTTGAAGCCCTATATATTCCAATTTCGTTCTAATTCATCCCATAATGTTCTAAAGCCTCTATAGAACGTGAGAAGAACCTCGAAGCCTCCTCTTCGAAGCCAAGGAAGATCCCCAAGCATCCGTAGAAATTTCTCGGTCAGAATCTTCTTCTTGAAGGTTAGTAATCGCTCCGGGTTCTCTCTAGATCCTTTTTCTCTTCTGTTTCTACCCAATTTCGTGATTGTGAGGAGGGTCTTACACTACTGTAATGACCTAATCTCAGATCCTCATAGTCTTAGATTGAATTCCTATTCACTCTATTCTCTCCGTAAACAATACGGGGTGATTTTTGTGTTTTTGAGCTAGCATGTGACCATGATCTTATTCTAATATGAGTTGTTTGATTTCTAATCTCTATTAGATCTATTCTGGGTTGTTTTCTAAGCATGATCTACTATTTTCTTATCTCTAAAATGAATCCTCATACATTCTAGTCTCTCAGTAAAATTCATGGACTGATATCGGTAAAAGCCTATTTTATGATTCGATTGGATTTCTTTTCCATTGACCATATATGATGCTTAGACCTTGGTAGATAGTCTTCTTTTACTGTTAGTAATCTTCCCTTTTAATTTCGGAGTGTTTCAAATCCCGAACGATGAGGTTTCCGACCAAATTAGGTTTTTCTGTCTAAAGAGACCTTTGGTCGCTTTAAGTGATCAACCATAGCGACCAAACCTAGCGTGGCTGATAACAACTTTCCTTGCTTTGGTCGATTTTCATCTCCAATCCTTCCGGGGTTTGTTCCGATGCTTAACCTATGTTTGTTTAGGATTTCTTTGGTAACTTTGGACCTACCCTTTGATATTTTTTTCTCTGAGTCTCGAATCAATTAATAAGGTGGGACGCTTCACTCCAATTGATGTCATTATGTGCTATACTATGATAAGATTTGTATGGATATGTTAGCCACTGCTTTTAGAACTTTTCATAATTTTTATAATTTTGTAATTATGTTGCTATTTCACTACTAATATGACATCCAAGAAGAATTTCCATTAGGGGTTTGTACTCCATAGTTTTTTCTAGGAAGATGGTTAATTAAGTAACACCAGTTGAAACAACATAAGACCAATGAGTTTTAGGAGACAAATGCGGAAAACCAAAATGAAACTGCTAGTAACCTCAGAAGAGAAGTTGGTCTTTTAGTCTCGCAACTCCGCTTTTGCCATGGAGTGTCAACACAAGAACCATGATGCAACATACCTTGACTTCGAATAAAGACCTAAAATGGATTGTTAGTATATTTTGTTCCATTGGTAATGCATAATATTTTTTGATGCTTGATCCTATACTAATTTTAACCATATTGACAAAATCATGAAATATTGTCAACACTTCACTTTTCAAACATAATAAATATAGGTATGTAACACAAGGACTTGTCATCAATGAAGGTAACAAAGTGCTTGAAACCATTGGAAGAATCACAAGCGATTTCCAAACATTAGAATGCACTAATTCAAATAATTTAGCTAAAAACAACGTGAACTAGAAGGAAAAGGCAGTTTATGTTGCTTTGATAAATGACAAACTTTTTATACCAAAAAAAAAAAAAAAAAAAAAAAAAAAGAAAAGATAAATGACAAACTTCACATCGACTAGGGTCACCAAAAAAATTAGGGTATAAATTCCGCAAAACAACATAGAAAGGATGACCCATACGATTTTTCCACAATTCAGACATGGCATACTGCCTCTACTTCCTTTTGCAATAAAAGCATCCAAAGGAAAATCAAGGACGTAAAGCTCCATGGTGTTGTCTTTAAACATAGCATTGGTAGCAGAAAACAATGATACAATTTAAATCTCTTGAAAGTCTACTAACAGACAACAAATTATATGACAAGGCATGCACTAACAACACATCGTCATGCCATTGAATTTTTTTGATAGTACAAATTCCTTGAATAGGAACTTGGGTTCTATTAGCAACAGCGATTGGAGAATGAAGCCAATAGGGCAACAAAGATAGAATCTCATTCTATGGAAACCAATATGAGAACAGAGATACGATCCTATTGTAAAAATCCAACCAACATGGGAAACAAAGATAAAATCCAATTGTAATCCTATCCATCACCCTATGGTTTCCAATTTTAACTCTCCATCTCACTCA